>NW_022630856.1:0-48010 GCF_010909765.2 Amblyraja radiata | reverse complement strand
AGGCCATCTCGACCCCTCTAGTCCGTGCCGAACACATAATCTCCCCTAGTCCCATATACCTGCGCTCAGACCATAACCCTCCATTCCTTTCCCATCCATATAACTATCCAATTTATTTTTAAATGATAAAAACGAACCTGCCTCCACCACCTTCACTGGAAGCTCATTCCACACAGCTACCACTCTCTGAGTAAAGAAGTTCCCCCTCATGTTACCCCTAAACTTCAGTCCCTTAATTCGCAAGTCATGTCCCCTTGTTTGAATCTTCCCTACTCTCAGTGGGAAAAGCTTTTCCACGTCAACTCTGTCTATCCCTCTCATCATTTTAAAAAACTCTATCAAGTCCCCCCTTAACCTTCTGCGCTCCAAAGAATAAAGCCCTAACTTCCTGGTATGATACTATTAAAGTATTAAAACATTTGCAGATGGCATCAAACTTTGTGACCTGGTGTCTAGTCTAAGGGAGATTGATTGCATTCAAAAGAATTTGGATCAATTAAGTGGATGGGCTCTTAAATGCCAGATGGGTTTTAATGTGAATAAATAAAAGGAAATGCACATTGATGCAGGAAATATGAAATGTGCTCATTTAATGGATTACAAAGATAGGGAAAAGATTAGGGTTGATTATTAACCATCCACTCAAAATATCCACTTCATGGTAAGGCATATCAAATCACAACAATCTCTGGGAAATAAATCACAAGTAGATGTATTTATACATGTGTAATTTTTTTTTGAAGATTTTCAGAAATGCTTCAGAGAAGTGTTATGGATGATTTGGGGGAAGCACTTCAAGAAGGAAGAACTCAGTTGTTTAATTAGAGAGAAAAGCCTTCAAATGTTGAAAGATACAGTTCAAGTGCGCCAAAACCGGTAATATGATTTGTGATTAGTTATTAAACGCACACAATTTGAAATTGTATTTCTGTCTTCATTTTTCTTTGAGATGTGTAGAATGTAATGTCCCAGCCTTGAGCCCTAATTTCTTACGTAAAATGTTGCTAGATGGAAAAATATAGTGTTTAAACTTGTAATTATTCTTGCACAATTTGGGACCTAACTGCAAATCTTTTTTCAGTACATCATTCAAACTTGAGAGAGAGGATCTTCAGTCAATCATTATGGAGAAAATGAATGTATAAATAGTAATGAGAAGGTGATGTTTAGTTATTGAGAACATCTTTCATCATAAAACATTTAGTAATTTTTCCAAAACTATGCCAAAAGAGCATTTCTAAAGACATTTACAAAATTCTGCAACATTAATTTTAGTCTACTAATCTTTAAACTTCCAAATTGAACAGTGTAGTTATGTAGGTACATTTTTACATTTCTTGTTGTCTTGGGCAGAGCAGTTGCCAGAAAGCTTATAACAACTAACAAAAATAAATAAAATGCACAATATAGAGCAAAACAAAATAAAGTACATAACAAAACCCAAAGTCCCTAGTGCAAGCAACATGTTCATAAGTCAGTGTTTAGTTGAAGTTCATTGTGTTCAATAGCCTGATTGTTGCTGAATTGCGGAAAGGGGGTTGTCTTGAATAATGATACTAAGCACTCTTTCCTTCCTGCTTTCCATCTCATCGTCGTTCGGGATCAGACCCATCACATTGGTGTGATGGCCATGTAGTTGTGAGTCTGTATGGAATATAGTAAGGGGCTGAGAATGTATCCTTCCGACACCAGTGTTGAGCATTATCGTGGAGGATGTTTTATTATCTATCCTCACTGTATGTGGTCTGTTGGTCGGGAAGTTAAGGATTCAATGGCAGATTGGGATGTGGATTCCCAGGTCCAGGAACATGGAGATTAGTTTGGATCATGGTGTTGAAGGTAGACCGAGTAGTCAAAAAATAGGAGTCCTTGTTATCCAGGTGTCCCCATAATGAGTGTCAGAAGAGGAAGATGGCATCAGCCTTGGCCTGTTGCGATGCTAGGTGAACTGCAGTGGGTCAAGGTTGTCTGGTGTTAATGTGTATCATGACCAGCCTCTTAAAGCACTTCCTGTTGGTGGATGTCCAGACTAGACGTGATATAGAATGGACAGTTTCCAGGTAAATTGGTATTCTTGGAAGTTCTACCTATTGAAGAAGTTAATTGTACTAAGAAATTCAAGTTCTCCATTCTAAAAGATGTGATGGCAATATTTTTATAACAAAATATAAAGGGGATATCTCTTTTTCAAACTTTTTTTCATGAGTTAACAGTATGCCAAGAGATTAACCAACCATTCGTCATCACATTTGATTTTTGGGGTTGTTCCACTCCAATGACGGCTTATTTTGAGATCCAATACAAGGACATGTTATTTGATGCTCAAAAATGTGATGCCTTTGTTTTAATAATTCCAGTAGACTTGTTGAGAGAGTCATTTAGTTATTTTGAATGTTGGATATTAGATGTTTAGACCTAGATTTTGACCTCGGGTTAAAATTCACATGTTTCATTGATGACTTGTCTCCAAGAAACCATTTCCTTATTATTTGACTTGTCATGGTCTTAATTAGTAGTCGCATATCTGACATGCTAGTGACATGGGCTGTTCTTATCTGTAATCTCATCGATAGGATTTGAATGCTTCGATAGCCGGCTTTAGAACATAGACCACAGAATATTACAGGACAGCACCAGTCCCTATGGCTTACCATGACTGCATCAACCATCTTGTTCACATAACTAATCGCATCTGCCTGTACATTTAGCTGGCACCTTGACATTGCCTAATTTTGATTTGTATCCAAATCAATATCTGCCACTGGCAAATGAAGTTGAATCTGCTTATAGGACTGGGAGACTACATTGGCCAGATTTGCATATATATATCATGGTTGACAACACAATGGCTTGTGAACCTTTACTGATCCTGTGTGTTTTCACACATTTGTACCTAGGCTGCCAAGAGTCACATTTGCTTTAGCAATTCTAAGTGAACTGCTGAGCGAAATAATTTAATCGTCTGCGAGAATGCTTTCTTCATGGTCATGGCAGGATCTAAATAAAGCACAGCTTGGTAAACCACTTCTGTTTTCTTGATGCTGATTATCAAACCAAGATAATTATCACATTGCAGATATGCAGGATTTCCAATTTGAATGTTTGTGCTATCTTCTATGACCAGGATTGACAATAGACAATAGGTGCAGGAATTGGCCATTCGGCCCTTCGAGCCAGCACTGACATTAAATGTGATCATGGCTGATCATCCCCAATCAGTACGTTCCTGCCTTCTCCCCATATCCCCTGACTGCTATCTTTAAGAGCCCTATCTAGCTCTCTCTTGAAAGTATCCAGACAACCGGTCTCCACTTCCCTCCGAGGCAGAGAATTTCACAGACACAACTCTCTGTGTGGAAAAGTGTTTCCTCATCTCCGTTCTAAATGGCTTACCCCTTATTCTTCAACTGCGGCCTCTGGTTCTGGACTCCTCCAACATCGGGAACATGTTTCCTGCGTCTAGAGTGTCCAAACCTTTAATAATCTTATATGTTTCAATAAGATCTCCTCCACTCCTTCTAAAATCCAGAGAATACAAGCCTAGCCGCTCCATTCTCTCATCATATGACAGTCCCACTTTCCCGGGAATTAACCTTGTAAACCTACGCTGCACTTCCTCAATAGCAAGTATGTCCTTCCTCAAATTAGGGGACCAAAACTACAAACAATACTCCAGGTGTGGTCTCACTAGGGCCCTGTACAACTGCAGAAGGACCTCTTTGCTCCTATACTCAACTCCTCTTGTTATGAAGGTCAACATGCCATTCGCTTTCTTTACTGTCTGCTGCACCTGCATGCTTACTTTCATTGACTAATGAACAAGGACCCCCAGATCCCATTGTAATTCCCCTTTTCCCAACTTGACAACATTTAGATAATAATCTGCCTTCCTGTTTTTGCTATCAATGGGGATAACCTCACATTTATCCACATTAAACTGCATCTGCCATGCATCTGCCCACTCACTCCAAGTCACCCTGCATTTGCATAGCATCCTCCTCACAGTTCACACTGCCACCCAGCTTCATCTTCAAATTTGCTAATGTTACTTTGAATCCCTTCACCTAAATCTGCATTTGTTTCCAATGAGTTGGCTACTAGGCACTTTGATACATTCTAAGCAATTGAGAAGCAATGTTAAAGCAATTTTATTTTTTGAGAACATCGAATTAAAATACACACTTATTTAGCAAAACCTGTGTTCTTTCATTTCCAATGGATAAAGTAAAAACTTTCAGAACATTACTGCCATAAAATCAAATTACTGGATGTGTAATGAACGCAATCTGACCATGTCATTCAATTTGACAATGACTCTCTTCACAATTGATAGTTGTGCTCTATCATAAGAGTTGCTAATATTTCAGGTAAATATCTGTAATCCTACAAGGTCCATAACTTTTCCGAAATATTTACGAGTGAACTTCATACATTGATTGTACTATTCTCTCTCACACAATGTCATTAAGTGGAACACCATATTTACAGTGCATCTGAGGCTGCAACGTGTACATACAATGTGCCATGGCGGCCTTAGGTTCAAAATAAATCAAAAGGCAATATCTATTTTCCTGTATTCCAAAAAAGTAGACATAGTGCAAGTGTTATGACAATAATGCAAGTGTTGGAACAGAAGATTTTCAGACCTGAATATAACATTTTTATTTTTATGTTTCATGGACTGGTGTTATATATGCATCAGCTCTGGGTGGTGTGTGTCGACTTTCTCTTGCATGCTGCAGCACAAACACCTCAGTCTTTTAAGAAAGATGGAATACAGAGTGATTTAACTTCAATTTAAAGGGCAAATTTGCAATACAGGAATTGATCTTTTTTTCATTGATGTGTATTGTTTCTTTAATTCTTCCTGTACCACACATCTCTTGCATGGTTGAAGTGGTGCCCAGAAATCTGCTGTTAAGCCATGCCAATGTTACTCATTGAACAATATTAGAAGGGCAGCCCACTAATTCTGGGTTTTCAATATTCATTTCCTCCCTCCGGTGTAGCTTGAAGCATCTGTTTAATATATGTTCATCGCATCGTACTCCAGATCAGAAGCTTATCTTGCAGAGAATAGAATATTTGAACACATGTACTAACACTCCAAGAAGAGCTATGTACCAAACTCCATGCTACCTTAAATTTTCTTGATGCATTTCTTTCCAATTCACAAAACATCAACAATCCCTTCTTGCCACAGATGCTGCTTAACTCGTTAAGTTCCTCAATCAAATAGTTTGTTACTCCAAATTCCAGCATCTCAGTTTTGTATCCTTTTCCCAATGAACTCCAAATCTGTTTAAATGCAGGATGTACTTTTTTTAGAGAAGGAATGAAAGTCTGTGGGAGAACCATGAAGGGGGAGTGCTTTGTACATGAACTGCTTTATCTAATGCTCCAAGATGGACACGTCATGTTTCCCCACTGATGCATCTGCTCACCACCTCTATTACAAACCTTTCATGACTATGTCAATAATAATGAATATATGAGATGTTGGCTCCATTTCAGATCTTTGTTGCATTTCAGGGTAGATGACTAACAAGAAGTAAAACCAATAAATTTAGGTATAGGATGATTCGCCAAGTTTCCGGAAAATGAACAGCATTTACTAAGAGAGCCTTCATAAGTTCATAAGTTCATTTATTGTCACATACACCAATTGGTGTAGTGAAATTCACTGGCCAAGTCAGCCATACAATTTAAAAAGCAACAGACTCAAAAAAACACATTTTGACATAAACATCCATCACAGTGACTCCTACACATTCCTCACTGTGATAATAAAGTTCCAAGTCCTTCCCTTGTTGTTCTTCCTTGGTTCGGGGGCTTCGAGACCCCGTTGATGGGACGGTCTTGCGTCCCGTAGCCGGCGACGTTCGGGCCCTCTGTGTCGAGGCGTTCAGCTCCTGCATCGGGGGGTGTTAGCTCCCGCCCCCGTGCCGGGCGATCGAACCTCGCGTCGGGGCTGGACAAACCTTCTGCGACGTTAGAGCTCCCGACTAGCCTCTCCCGAGACTGTGAGCCCTTGATGGTAAGTCCGCAGGCCGCGGTGGGAGCGATCCCAGGCAAGGGATCCGCTCCGAAGTTAAGTCTGCGCCCCGCGGTGGGGCTCATGACAGTCCGAGGCGGGTTCCTGCTCCAGCGATGGTAGGCGGCAGAGCCCAGGGAATGTGATCCGAAACTTGATCACCTCTCCGAGAAGGTAAGGACTTGAAAAAAAAAGTTTCCCCCTTCCCCCCACCCCCCTCCTCCCCATCCATCCCCCCCACATAAAACAAACAGAAGGACATTAAAACAAACTTTAAACAAACGCTAAAAATAACAAAAAGGATGAAAAAACGAACAGACTGCCGGCTGGGCTGCCAACTCCCTCCTCCAGCGCCCCCTAGATTGAATTGTAGATTGAATTTCATTCTTATTTCACAAATGAGGTTATTTACTTCTATTCTCTGGAATTTGCACACCTTCTCCTGCACAGTTTGACTTTTGATTGTATTGCAGATCTAAATCAGAAATAACTTCTTGCCATAATTGTACATTTTGTGTAGGACTGTTCAAAGAGCAAAAGTACATATTGTGATTATTAGCTCTCTGCATAAACTGTGAGAATTGACATTTAGAGCAAAATAGAGCTTGAGTAATTGCATAGTCTTTTGTGAGTAAGAATGCTAAATAATCCTGGCAAAAAATAATTTTTTTATTTCTTTCATACTTATTTCAACGTTCTTATTATAATTTGGTCTCAACATTCCTATATCAATTATTTGCTATGCTTGAGAGCAACATGTTTGCCATACATAATATCATCTGCTTAGGATGCATTTATGAATTATGTCGCCCAATTGGAACTTGTTCTGATTTGTGGCTCAGGTTATCCTTTTCTTGGTGTGGAAAGAACTGCAGATGCTGGTTTAAATCAAAGGTAGACACAAAATGCCAGAGTAACTCAACGGGACAGGCAGCATCTCTGGAGAGAAGGAATGGGTGACGTTGAGACCCTCCTTCAGAATGATGTCAGGGGAGTGGGCAGGACAGATACAGAATGTAGTTGGAGCAGTAAGATTGGTGAGAGAACTGGGAAGGGGGAGGGGATGGATAGAGAGGGAAAGCAAGGGCTATTTGAAGTTAGAGAAGTCAATGTTCATACCGCTGGGGTGTAAGCTACCAAGGCGAAATATGAGTTACTGGTCCTCCAATTTGCGCTGGGCCTAACTCTGACAATAGACATTAGACAATAGGTGCAGGAGTAGGCCATTTGGCCCTTTGAGCCAGCACTGCCATTCAATGTGATCATGGCTGATCACATCGGAGGAGGCCCAGAACAGAAAGGTCAGATTGGGAATGTGAGGGGGAAGTGTTGAGCAACTGAGAGTTCAGGTAGGTTAAGGCGGACTGAGCGGAGGTGTTCAGTGGAACAATCGCCGAACCTGCACTTGGTCTCGCTGATGTATGGAAGTTGACACCTGGAACAGTAGATGAGGTTGGAGGAGGTGCAAGCTGCCTCACCTGAAAAGGCTGTCGGGGTCATTGGATGGAATCGAGAGGGGAGGTAAAGGGGCAGGTGTTACATCTCCTGCAGTTGCAGAGAAAGTACCTGGGGAGGGGGTGGTTTGGGTGGGAAGGAACGAGTTGACCAGGGATTTGCAGAGGAGAACGGTTTCTGCGGAAAGCAGAAAAGTGGTGGAGATGGGAAGATGTGACCAGTAGTGGGATCCCGTTGGAGGTGGCAAAAGTGTTGGAGGATTATATGCTTTAATAACCTTTTCTTGTTTTTTTCTGTCACATTTCCAAGTGGTTTAATTTACAGCATATAAATGGTTAAGATATTAATGATGAGCTAAGGAAAGCTAAACCAGAACAAAGTAATTATATGTGATAACTAGGAACCATTGGTAGTATATCGAAGATAGACACAAAATGCTGGAGTAACTCAGTGGGACAGGCAGCATCTCTGGAGAGAAGGTGACATTTTGGGTCGAGATCTGATCCATCAATTCATTCTGTACTAACATTTTAATCGTGGTAACACTAAACTGGCCCTGTCAGAGTAAAGTGAATTATCAGCAATTGAGGATGGATTCATTCACAGTCGTGACGGCTAGAGATGTGTAGAGACTGTAGACCAGATAATATCAGTCAAATATATGTCAATAAACCTTTAATTGGATCAGTTATTTTGAATCTCAACCTGTTGTTCAGAATTCCTGAAACATGTTAAAGAGTTTTTAACATAAATGTACTCAATCCATTATCAAATTTAACGGAGCCAACAACACTGTTCACATTCAATTTCTTCCTGCTTTTATTTTCATTTTAATGCGGTATGTGTTTTGGATTTCTGAAATTATGTTTTGTATTCAAACTGATCAATAAATGCTTAAATCGACCTAAATGTAATTATTAATTTCTAAAATCCTTAAATAATAAGTATTGAATTGGAATGGATCTTCTGAAAAGCTAAGCACCTGTTGTTGGAAATCTACTTCAAAGAATGTCTATTTTGGATGATAGTATCAATGAATTGTAGGAATTTAAGTTTATTGGGGCTTCTCTAAACTCATGTCCAAAAGTAACTAAAGCCTGATGCCTATTTCTACTGCCCAAATCACTAGCAATTATTTCCACATGGAACTTTGGGACATTTTCCCTTCTCCAGTTCAGCCGTTGTCTCTTTTGGTGGCAGCCATTGTGTGTGTTGCTGCTGCCTCTGTTAATGCCTCTGTCAGACAGGAAGCATCTCTGGAGAGAAGGTGACATTTTGGGTCGAGACCCTTCTTCAGACTTGATAGTTGATAGTAGCAGATTTATCACAAATGTCAATTCTGTGTAAAATAATTAAATGTATACATAGTAAATGATTCTTATTTCATGCTTATTTTGAACTGACTCCAAGGTCTCCAACATCATGCTATGTTGTAATTCCATTATTTGGAACTTCATCAATGTCCTTCTGCATGTCAACAATCTGTTCATGCCCAACCTCTGATATCTGCCTTCAGCATAATGTGATGCCATTCATTGGGCAACTTGTGAATGCTACCCAAGATATTATTCCAGTTCTCCAATGTTGTTTCATGCTCACATATGTGCATCATTGACTGGTTTATTTCCAATCCATGTAAAAGATCAAAATTGTTATTTTGCTATCTGGCTGACTGCTCCTCCAATGTTCAAATTAGTTCTAAACCCTCATGCAACTATTTTGTTCTTGGCAATAAGTACACTGCATTGCATTTTGTTCCACCAAAACAATGATGGAGGAAACCAGGCCAGCACACAATGAGTAGGGAACTGAATGCATCATATAAGAATATCCATTCAAATACAAGACCTGAAAATTGCAAGTTTAAAATGTAATGTCATCTGTGTCCTTCATCCTTTCTCATTGTAGATTTGAAGGATGACGTTGGTATTGTGCCCCACCTATATTGTTCTATCCCCACCAATACGAAGCCTAATCGAATTGTATACCTAAGATTTCAATATTTTCAGCATGGGGGAAATGGCATTTTTAAACACGTTTTGAAAAAAATAATGCTGAATTAATTTGTCATTAACTTTGGAGGTTAGGAAATATTTTCAATATTAAATGTATTTTTTTATGTTCAATTATTGATTAGACGTTTGCCCCAAGGTAAGTGCATATTACCTAAGGGCAACAGCTTCAGACTTCAGTGTTGAGCTCTTGACTTTATATTTATGGCAAGTTATCATAAACATGATTATCAATTACTGGGTAATCTATTAACAATATTCATGAATGTTATCTCTCTTTTAAAGTATTGCAGCATTGATCATTGGAATCAAACAAGGCATCTTCGTATGTGTGGCAGTATTTTAATGCCAGCCTTTTGTCAGTGAAAAACAATAACTTGCTTTTCAATGCATCACAATTATATGTCCTGGCAATGTGCTGTACTAACATGCTTTTACAATAGATGCTTACGTCAATATCTGGAGGAATTAATACTGTGAATGAAAATCAAATGTCAGAGTTGGAATCCAGCAAAGTGAAGTAATGTAGAAAAATAGTACAGATCTGATTAATGAGAAAACAGAGAGAACTGTTGCTCTGCACCACAATTGAATTGATTAAATACAGTTAACTAATGCAGAGTGATGCACGGTAGAGCTGCTGCTGATACCCGGGTTCGATCCTGACTACTGGTGCTTTCTGTACAGAGTTTGTAAGTTCTCCCTGTGACTGCGTGCTTTCTCTTCGGGTGCTTGGGTTCCCTCCCACATTCCACAGACATGCAGGTTTGTGATTAATTAGCTTCAGTAAATTGTCCCCAGTGTGTCGGATATAGCTAATGTACGGGTGATTGTTGGTTGGCATGGACTTGATGGGCCGAAGGGCCTGTTTCCATGCTGTGTCTCCAAACTAAGCTAATTTTAAATAGAAGTATGCAGCAAAAATATATATGGGATGCACTGTATTACCAGTATTAGCCACTTTCATCAGGACGTTTTACGATATAACTGCTATTGTCTGTGGCTGTCACATCAACTCTAAAATTCCTGGCACTGATCCATCAATTCATTCTGTACTAACATTTTAATCGTGGTAACACTAAACTGGCCCTGTCAGAGTAAAGTGAATTATCAGCAATTGAGGATGGATTCATTCACAGTCGTGACGACTAGAGATGTGTAGAGACTGTAGACCAGATAATATCAGTCAAATATATGTCAATAAACCTTTAATTGGATCAGTTATTTTGAATCTCAACCTGTTGTTCAGAATTCCTGAAACATGTTAAAGAGTTTTTAACATAAATGTACTCAATCCATTATCAAATTTAACGGAGCCAACAACACTGTTCACATTCAATTTCTTCCTGCTTTTATTTTCATTTTAATGCGGTATGTGTTTTGGATTTCTGAAATTATGTTTTATATTCAAACTGATCAATAAATGCTTAAATTGACCTAAATGTAATTATTAATTTCTAAAATCCTTAAATAATAAGTATTGAATTGGAATGGATCTTCTGAAAAGCTAAGCACCTCTTGTTGGAAATCTACTTCAAAGAATGTCTATTTTGGATGATAGTATCAATGAATTGTAGGAATTTAAGTTTATTGGGGCTTCTCTAAACTCATGTCCAAAAGTAACTAAAGCCTGATGCCTATTTCTACTGCCCAAATCACTAGCAATTATTTCCACATGGAACTGGGACATTTTCCCTTCTCCAGTTCAGCCGTTGTCTCTTTTGGTGGCAGCCATTGTGTGTGTTGCTGCTGCCTCTGTTAATGCCCTTCATGGATAGGTCGCTGACAAAGTGGCTAATATTGTATTGAATCAAGCCTAGTGCAAATCTTTTTGTACTGCACATATCTAGCTGTAAATCATAAGCTTTTTCTACTGCAATTTCACTTAATGTACTTTGGATAGCTTGATCACTTTTGTATGTGTATCCAACTGAAATCTTTGTCATTGTACATGGAAAGGGTATGATGTCTGTTCCCATCTCTGACGTTTAGTTTAGGCCCTTCGACAAACTGAGTCCATGTTGACCAGCGATCCCTACACACTACCACTTTCCTACACACACTAAGGAAAATTTACAATTTTACCAAAGCCAATTAACCTACAACCCTGTATGTCTTTGGAGTATGGAAGGAAACTGGAGCACCTGAAGAATACCCATGCAAGTCACAGGGAGAACTTTTAAACTCCATACAGATAGCATCCATAGTCAGGATCGACCTAGGTCTTTGGTGATATAAGGCAGCAACTCTATCGCTGAGCTGACCTGCTACTCAAATTCATCTTGACAATGCTGCATCAAAGCAGTGGTTCCCATTTAATATTGCTTTCAGAGCATCCACTGTTTTGGGAGATTATGCTTCTAAATTCCTCTTCCTTATGCTACTGGAAGTCTCATAGTTATAGCTTGTAATTGTGCAGAAGGCCTGGGATTTGCAATGCCAGTTTGTAACAATTTGTTTGCATGTCAATGCCACTGCCAAGAATGGATTAATAGCTGTTTACAATACAGTTTACCATTGAGTGGGGAGAAAGCTCACTGGAACTGTATGAAAGCAAAGCAGACAGTGAACAGAGGAAGAGCATCTTTGTCAAATACTATCTAGCTGCTTTCCGCTCAAGGACATTTTTCACTTAAAGAAGCAATAAAGGATTATACTGCCTTGGTTGGCAACATTGATTATTAGGTCTGATAATAAGTACCTCAGAAATAATAGAATAGGAGGCCATATGACCCCTTGTGTCAGCTCTGTTGCACAAATAAATCCTGGCTGATATTTCATAGCTTGTCTTCCTTTCAGACTGAATATCACAGATGAGAGGAATGGTATCAATCATAAGTCACTTCCTGTACCAATTCTACATCCTTGTAATTTATTTATATTTAAAAATCTATTTTTCGCTATTGAATTCACTAATTGACTGAACGTTGTTTGCCCCCTTGGAGAATTCTGAAAATTCTCCAACTCCTGGGCACGGATTTCTTCTTATCTAGGTCCTGAATGGCAAGCTGTACATATCATTCTTGCAAGTAACCTGTTCAATCTCCAAGAATGTTGGACATTCCATGAATCGTCATCTCTCCTAAGCTTTGAGAGTATTGGCACAATCTGCTTAACCTCCTCCAACAACATACTTGTCCTAGATTAGAATTCCAGCAATCAATCTGATCAAACTTTTCTATATTCCCTCATGACTCACATATTCTTTCTTAGTTATGGAGGCTAGAGCTGTACACATTATGGCAGAGGCTGTCTCACCTGAGCCTTTTATAACCTCAGCAAAACATCTCTGCTCTTCTCAAATCATCTTGTAGTAAAGGTCAATGCACAATTCCATTCTTAATTAAAGATTAATCTTTTTACGTTTAGTAATTCATATTCAAGCAACCTCGTTCTATCTAATTACCAATACCTTTCAATCCTTTTTTTAAAAAATGCTTAATTTCCGTATTTTTGACCAAATACCATGCAGGGAAGACCACGAGTTGTAATACTGATTGCTTTACTATCACAGAACATGTCTAAAAAAGGGAGCTGAGTAAGTGAAAATGAAATGTCTGAAAAACCAAGGAGCCCAAAACCTTAATAACACAGGGAATTGCTAACACTGTTGGAGATAGATCAGATAGATAGGATTGCTTGTTTTGTTATTTGGCTCGAGAGTTAAATTACAGCAAACCTTCTCAGCAAGAACATCCCAATGGACCAGGTAATGTGGATTCCCCATATGTAAGGGTTTCCAAATCAATTGAGGAAATTTAAAATTAACTAAAAATAATCTGAAGGGACTTATCGTGTTTTCTCATTTAGATCAAATTATGTTGTCTGTAATATATTTATAATCATTCATGCATTTATTCATGGGGAAAACATAATTTCTGTAATAATAGACAAAAGATAATATGTGCAATTCAGATATAGAGATGAAACAGATAACGTCCTTAAACTATAGCTCCCTATCTAACCTCTCCATACTAAGATGCATATAACTGGTTGCATGATGCAAAAAAGCTTCAGTTACATGCTTAATGCATCAGTGAATGTCATGTTGATTAATCCTTGGAAATTCTCTAGCGGCTGGCAAAACTCCTACCACAAACATTTGGTGGCTGCACCTGTTGTAATAGCTCCTCTCCCTGAGGTAGATATTCTTGTGTATCGTGTGCCTTCCAAGTCCACCATACCTTCTAAGCTTTTTACTTTGTCAGCTCTCTAAGACTTTCACATGCTGCCCTTCCAACTGAAATTAATTCCAGTTTCATTATGAATAATGAACATTACTTTGAACAAAATTGCAAGGATGTTTTATGCTTATCCTTTAGGAACTCTTCAGAGGTAGAAGGGACTGAATAGTTGTCTGTTAGAGGCAATTCTGAATATTGAAAAATTATCCTCAGTTTCTCATGCGAGCACAATCTTACTGTACCTGTGACAGTGGTTAATATTGATGTGTGGTTTGAAGATTTGGAAACCAGTGTTACTTTATGGTTCTTCAATGGTACTTTACTGTCACCTATAGCTAAGTACAGTGAAATTCCTTTTCTGAATAAAGTTCAGTAAAAAGTTGGACTATACACAGGCACAATCATACTCGAGTACAAGTGTAGGAATAGTAGAATACATTGAGGTACTATAGTACAATTTTTACTGAACTTTACAAAAGGGTTGCTATCCTGTATCCTTCAAGTCCAAAGCCAGTAAAAAATGTCAAGTCTTAATTCTGCCTTAAAGGCCTGTGGTCCTGGTGGCAGCACTGATTTGGAGTGTCAATAATTCTTGTGTACTCTGTTCACTAACCTAAAGGGCCTATCCCACTTGGGTGACCTAATCCGCGAGTTCTGGCGAGTTTGCCCTCGACTCGTACTCGCAGCATGATCGACACGAGGTCGTAGGAGGTCTTTGTAACTCTCCTTCATGCTTGAGAGTGGTCTCTGCGTACTCGAGGCTTCAGCTAGGTCGCGGCGTTTTTTTCAATATGTTAAAAAATGCCCGCGAGTAAAAAAAGGTCGCCATGGAAAAAATCAATACTTTTCTTACGTGAAGGTTTAGTCGTAGTAGGTCGTAGTAGGTCGGCATGTTAGTCGTAGGTATTTGAGGGTAGTCGAAGGTAGTCATAGATAGTCTTCATCATAGTCGATGGGAGATCGAAGGAGGTCGTTTTCACTCTCCGCTATTCGGTGTCCAATTTTCCCAAAGTTAGTCGTAGCTAATCGTAGCCAGTTGAAGCTGGTCTTCAACAAGGTCGAAGGAGGTCTTTTACATAGTCGAAGGTCTTCAACATGTCATTTTTTAAAACTCTTCTAAACTCGCCAATTAGGTCGCCCAAGTTGGACAGCCCCTTAATGGTATAAGATGCTAGATACTCTTGTATACACCACCTCCTGCTCCTTTTGAAGCCATTCAAGCAATGTTAGATCTAAGTATATTATTAGGTCTTCATATAGTTGCAAGCTTCTGATTTCAGATGTTGGCAAGAGCTGCCAGGCAAAACTGATGTTGTTTTAAATAGTGGGTCTTTCACTATTTGTTGGGAATGGTTGTCCTGAACTGCTGCACTACTCAAGCTGTGCAGACAGTTGCAATATTTTTTATTGCCCTAATTAACCTTGAAAACAGTTTGTGTTTTTGTTTCCAGCTGGTCATTTTGGACAGCCTGAAGCTCATCTGTCTCTTCATAGCCTTTCAGTCCCATGCCTGGTAATGATCATGATATCATATTATTAGCCTTGTCCATGTGTTACTGCTTCTACAGGTCTTGTTTTGTTTACATGATTTATTTTTTAAACCCTGACTGACGATAAAGCATCCTTACTTGGACATGTGTTTAAGAAGGAACTGCAGATGCTGGAAATGTGTTAATGGAAACCTTACTTTGACATGTGTTTTCATGCACACAATCAAAACAAAAAATCAGCAGTAGTTCCTAGTGCAGACTCATGATTATGTCAAATGAACATCAAGCATATCAAAAATTGTAGTACGTGAGGACAGGAAAATATGTTCATCGTTGGAACCACAAATATAATCACCACTTTAGTGATTCTATAAAGTACCACCAACTAAACAAGGATTTGGAAGAGCTAAATGATACAGCAGGAGTTTGTTTCCTTGCAAAAATCATCAATGAAAAAGGGGAGTACCTCCTTTTCTTCGCCCAAAGAAACTATCTGGATGTACAACCCAATCCTTGACATTTCAATTTTCTCTCTATTACACCCCTGGTTACCATTCATCAAGAAAGTCGATTCTAATTAATGTTATAATCCGATAGTTTATTCCCAACACTAACTGCTGAAAATCTTGTCCCCAATTTATCTTTTAAATGTTTTTTGTGTCTACACATGGTATTGTGTATCAGTTTTTTTCTAACTTTTCTGACTTTGGAGTTTAAAGTACCTAAACTCCCTCGACTTTTCTGGATTTTCATTTAATTTTCTTTTAACATTTAGTCTGATTGATAGAAAATGTAATGTTAGGGTCGTATTTAAATAACTGGACTGGTAATCCAGTAGCTCAGGCTAATCATCTATAGCATGAGATCAAATTCATCGTGGCACTTTGTGAATTTAATTTCAGTTCATGTGGAATTGAACAACAGCTTGTTGACATTAGTGACTGTGATTAAATGTCATTCAAGAAGCAAATCCACACTCTTGCCCATCACCTCGACATTGACATGGCTTGATTTTTGCTGAGATTAGCATTGTGCACAAACATGATGAAGTAAATATTACAAATGAAATCGTCATTCCCTCCTTCCTGAATGTTTCATCCAAAACTTAAGTGAGGTTTTCCTGCCGCTAAAGTACTCTGATGATCCATTCAGTTGCATCACAATTGACTGCCAGCTCCCTGCACTTTTCCAATGACTGCACTTGTGTCCAGCTGCCCTGGTGACCTCATTCCAACAATTCTCCAGCAAGGTTCAGTTGCTGCCACCAAATGATCAGAGATTTAAAAATAGTTCAAAAGAATCTACTTAAAAACACAATTAAATTATAGATTAAAAAATATAAAGTTTTAAAGAAGGTACTTACCTCTTTGCTTGGGAACAGTGAACCCATTCAGATGAATGGGGCTGCACCTCATACACCAGCCATTGGTGGTCTACTATTGAGAAGCTGGATGCATTCACTTCCTCAGCTCAGAACATTTGTGCTCTGTGCCTGGATTTATCGCTGCAGCTATGCAAATCAGAAATGAACTGACCCATGAAGAGGAGAAACCAGTCCAACAGAAATAAAGCCTCACTGGATTATCCCTCAGTAATGTAATCTCAAACTGTTGCCTCGAAGTTCTATCTAATCAAAAATGCAACTTCCGCCGCCTCTCCACTTCACCTCTATCCCGCCTAAGCTGCCAGTCCTCTCCGACCCTTAGTCATGTTTTTGTAATGACTATAATATCCCATTCTCATGTACCTACCCATGCCCTGAGTTCATCCGCCTTCCCTGTCATGCTTCTTGCACTGAAATAACACAATTGAATCCAATTGTCTTTCCCCGCTCCCTGCTATGCCCATGGCTGTCTTACTACTTTACTTGAAATGCCAACAAGGAGTGTTTTATTATAGTGAAAGACATTGCCTGAAAGTATGATGGAAATGGATTTAGTGGTGTAGTGTCATGTAATATTAACTTGCTTTTTCAAGCATTATAATGCTTTTTTTAACTTTATGAATATGCAAGTTAATCTTGTAAAGTGCATCTTTGGCTCTGAAAATTTAGACTGTTTGAACAGTTGAACTCGAAAGGGCCTGTCCCGCTTAGGCGAATTTTTCGGCAAGAGCCAAAAAATAGGCTGTCGCCACATGGTCGCGGGGTGACACCTGTATTGTCGTGAGCGGTCTCCTCAAGTGTCGTTACTTATTTCTTGTCGCCGCTGGATTTTGAAGTGTTCAAAACCTCTCGGCGACAGTGGGGTTGACGTTGCCTGTCTACTCCTGTCGTAGGTTGTTGCCAGGATGATGCCAGGTGGCGTCGGTTGTCGCCGGGTCATGACCTCGGTGAATTCCATTGGCGACAACTTACATCACCCTACATCAACCAGCGACAGTTCCGGTGTCAAGAGAAGTATTCAGTTGTCCTCATTTGTTGCCAACAGGGTTGTAGCTTGTCGCTGGTGGAGGTAGGTTGACTTCGGGTGTCGTAGGTGTGGTCGTAGGTGTACGTCCCGAGTCACGAGGAATTGTGTTGCCGGTTGACCTAGTTTGTCGTAGCTTGACGTCGACTAGGTGGTAGCTTGTCGTGGACATTGTCGTATGGGTGGGTGGATTTCTGGCGTCACGCCGTGACAGTGACTGTCGCCACAGTTGCCTAAAAAATCACCTAAAAGAGACAGGCCCTTAAGGTTCGTCTACAATTAAGAAATAAACCGTCTATTGGACAGTTCTCTTAAAAGGTAACTTTTTGCGTTAATCATTTGTTTACAGCAACACAGATGATGACTTCATTGATACATTCGAGGTTAATTACCATACAAATGTTATCAAAATACAAGGTATGTTTCCAGGATAACTGTCTTTAAAAAAAAAAAAAAAAGGATCTTTTACGAGATGTGCATATAGGAACATTAATGAGGATGGAGGCACCGTTTCAAGGCAGTTAATCTCTGCAAAATGCATGCAGCAATGTATCTGTATATACAGATGATCACCAGAGTGTTGAATGATCAGACTCACACATAGAGGTTAGAACTCACAGTAGCAATGTTACAATACTTACCTTCAGCGGCGCTGCAGTTCTGCCCCTGGCCGTGTGCGCGACTTTGGCACCTTTGAGGGGGGGGGGGGGGGGCGGGATTAAAATGCCGTTTTGTACTGCTTATAGGAGGCGGACTTCCTCGGGCTGCCAGCTGCTGAAGAAAAAACGATCCGATTTCCGTTCCCGATTTTTATTTATTTTTATTTTTTATAATCTCGAGACAATTTAATAATTACATTAAAATAAAAAGCGACTTGTAACGTCCTCAACGCCTACAATGTGATGGATCACATGAATGGGACAAAACAAAATGTAAGTCGTCTATCTATCTATATTACTAAAAGTCTGATCTTGACCGCTTTTGGCCCACTGTGCTGCAATTTCCGAGAGAACGCCGCCACCTACGGCCATCATATTTGGCCACCTCGCTCAGAGCCCCCCTCCGCCTTCCGGGACTGGAGGATTTTTCCCATCGATGAAAAATCATAGAGATATTAATGTTTTTTTTTAAATCGTCTTTCTCTCTGCTGCCCCTGCTGGCGGCAGGGGGGAGGGACTATAAAACCCGGAAGTGTTGTCCCTCACTCAGTCTCTGCCAGACCCAGGAAGCAAGAGGGTCACGGCTCTCTGAGCTGCGAATAACACTGAATGCACGTCTACTCCACGGCGAGTCCCCTCGATGCGGCTGTAAAGTGGCTGCAGCCCAATTGCTTGCTTCGCCTTTTTAACAAGTTTGTGTTCACAAAATGAATTTTGGTTGTCAGGTGGCTGCAGCCCAATTGTTTGCCTCACCTTTTTAACAAGTTTGTGTTCACAAAATGAATTTTGGTTGTCAGGTGGCTGCAGCCCAATTGTTTGCCTCGCCTTTTTTAACATGTTTGTGTTCACAAAATGAATTTTGGTTGTCAGGTGGCTGCAGCCCAATTGTTTGCCTTGGCTTGGCTTTTAAAATCGTTGCAGCAGTTGGATGCCAGCCCAAGAATCCATTCGGCCCACAATGTCTACACTAGCCCTCTGGAAACCAGTACCTTTGGCCCGCAACACCCGTACTAGCGCAACAGACAGTCCCCCCCCACTGGAGAGCAATATTGAAATTGGTGGAGAGGTGGAATATTGCGTTGGTGACCAGCCCTCCCGTGTGATGTTGGGACCCAACGGGACCCACTTAGTCTAGTTTTACATATAATCTTGTTTCTTGGGATGGCTTTAATCAAACTTTACGATGCGAAAATGTGATTTGGGCCCCATATGAACCGGCAGTGTTTTTCCGGTTGATATGGGGTTCAAATTCACCACAAATGCAACGTTCCAATCGATCGCGTTCCAGAAAAACCCACTCGCAAGATGATTTAAATGCTCTTTTTTTTGGACAATCATGTCATAAGAGCATCTAAATCATCTTTATTTTGTGTTATTGTCTATCCATAGTCAATATTTTTATACAAAATATCAGTTTAATTCCCATGTATTGTGCAAAAAAAATAAAATAATTTTAATTATATTGAGTGGATGTTTCTAGATTAATTTTTGGGGATTAAACATTAAATTCCTTCCATCTGGCATATAAATTCGGGACAGTGATATTTAAAAATCATGTTATATTGTGAGTTCTTATGTGAATGGGATTAGTTTATTATTTGGATACTTAAGCTATTTTTTTTTTAATTTCCTTTTCTTAAGAAATGGAATCTACAGGACATTGTTAATGGGAAAGTAGTGGGCAGAAAGGCATGTCATGTGTGGTTTGAAGAGCAAAAACTTGGAAAATTGAGGAAAAAGGTGTACAGAGTTGCTTATTGGTTACAATCTGAGGAGTATGATGATGCTACTGATTATGGTATGCCAATGTACCAGCTAGCAACTGATCTTCTCCATAAAGACTTGGTCTATTGCTAGAAATTGTAATTTATTTACCTATCTGTTATGGACGCAGCATTTTATACAATAATATTAAAGTTCAAATCTTGAGAATATCACATTTTTGAATTTTCAAGGCAGTCTGGGTGTTACTATTTCCGTCACAACGGTCAATTTTGTAATTAGCTACAATTAGGCTATTAACTAATTATATGCTTTAATCCAAGTTAACCAAGTAAGATGTTTTATATTTGTTTCAGAATGCTTCAATCTATAATAACTGAAAATTTCATTCAGTTCTCTTAATTTTTGATATTTATGGGCTTTTGACTGTGCTCAATCACAGCTTTTGTGTTAAGTCAATGGAAAAGCAATAGGGAACAAGATGCTAATTTCCGAATATTAAAATGGCTATAATTGTTTTAATACTGAAGATATGAAAGTGAATTAGGTGTCAAATTAAACTTATTTTTATGCTTTATCTGATGGGATAAATTGCAGACTTGATTTTTTAAATCTCAAAATTTTGTAACATTGCTACTCATTGTCTTTATTGCAGTACAAGTGGAGGGAACATCCCCATGGTCTGCATCAAATCTAAAGAGAGAGAGTGATGCACTGGCTTATAGGAATGGTGTGCCCAGGGTAGGGATGAAGATCTGGACTGGACTACATAAGGAATGTGTAGCATACATAATCTGTGTGGTGATATATATATATATATAATAAAGACATACTAATCTACATCCTTCCTCTTAAAGAATTAACTCCTAATAAAATAGTTATGATAATCACATGCAAAATGTAGGTACTACTGATTGCATAAAGTACATATAGTATGTGTAAGTGAGCTGGAGGGAAGGTCAAACGTAACCCAGGTACTTTAGGGTGGGCTTGCAGATGCGACCTGCACGAGTACGGTACAGTCCTGCATTTTATACCGCAATCTGAGATGCTATCAGTGGTAGAATAGGTGCAGGAGATTGAAACATCATCCCCGGCGATGAAACTGGAGACCTTGGCAGGGGTGGATGCAGCGTGGCCATGGGCGAAGCGACCAGATCAGGAGCAGATGGTAGTGGCCGGGCCGGTATGGTCGGCCGATGCCGCTGGATGGGGATGGAACTATACCTGTGCGGTCAGGATAATACGGAGGTGGTGCTGGTTCTTTCACAGGCAGGATGTGCTGTCTATTATGTCTGTAGGTGCCGCCATTGGCATTGACCAAATATGACGTGGTTCGGAAACAGTTCCAGAAATTACACTGAGGCATTCGTGACCCTTTCCGGTTTGTAGATGGACCACCTGTCCCTTGGCTAGTGGTGGAAGTGGTCTGCTCGTCTTGTCATACCATCCTTTTTCAACATTACGCTTTTGTTGTGTGTCTTCTTTAGCTGCAGCAACATACGTTGGAGGCGTCCTGGAGGAGCATGTATCCGTTTGTTCAGAATGCTGATTAGGAGTTGACGGTCAGTCTCAATCGTGACAGTTTTTCCGAAGATAAAGTCATTAAACTTCCTGCAAGCGAATACAACCGCTAGCAGCTCCTTTTCAAGATGAGCATAGCGTTGTTCCGTGTCAGTCATGATGCGAGAAGCATAGGCAACAGACCTGTTGCTGGCCCCGTTATTTTGGAGACAAGCTGGTCTTAAACTGTACTGCGAGGCGTCACACGTCAGTGTGAAAGGTAGCTTAACATCGAAGTAGGTGAGGGTGGGGGCACAAGACATTTGTTGTTTAAGTGTGTCGAACGCCGTCTATTGCTGTTCATGCCAGGACCAAGCAGTGTCTTTGTGGGTTAGCTGGTGCAGTGGGGCCGATAGTTCACTGAAATTTTGAATTAATTTCCCCAAGTAGTTTATCATGCCAAGGAATCTCTGCAGGCTGAGCACGTCTGTGGGTGCTGGTAATTCGTTAATTGCAATAGTCTTTGATTGAAAAAGGTTTAAGGCCGTCACTGGTGAACACATGACCCACATAATTCACCTCGCTCACTCTGAATTTGCACTTTATGGGGTTGAACTTGAGGTTGCTCTCTTTGGAGCGGTCCAGAACTTTAATTAAGTTTGCGTCGTGTTCTTGGACTGTTTGTCCAGCAACAAGAATGTCATCAACAATGATGGCGCATGGGCAACCTGCAAATAGTTGTTCCATGGTATGCTGAAATACTTAATTTGCCGAATTTATGCCGAATGGCATACGCATGAATTTGTAATGTCCAAAGTGTGCTGAAAGTGGTTAGCTTGGAAGAGTTGTGATCCAAGGGAATCTGCCAGAATGAACTCTTGGCATCTCGAACTGAGAATACAGTTGCTTTGCCCAGCTGCGCTGCAACATCTTCCACTGTGCGCATGGGATAGTGTGGTCGTTTGATAGCAGTGTTTAAATCTTTAGGATCCGTATTTCTTCCTTATTCTTTTTCATTGCTACTACCATGGTTGAGACCCAATCCAATGGGTCAACGACAGAGGCAATCACACCCAGAGTCTTCATTCTGTTGAGTTAATTTTGTACGCGATCCCGCAAACATGGGGAATACGGTGTGCAGGACAGACAACTGGTAGGACCTTGGGGTCGGTCATGATTGTGTACTTGATGGGAAGCTTGCCTAGCTTGTCGATAAAATATTTCTGTATTGTGTCAGGATCTGTTGAGTAAAGCCACATGTTGCAGACAGTTGATGTACTGCCATACCGAAGGTGACCAGACATAGGTCATTACAGGCGTCAATGCCTAGCAGAGCACTTTTTCTCGGATAATATATTGTAGACACGTGACGCCAGATTGTAGCCACGTGATGCCAGATGGCACTGTAATTCGACTCTTCCAACAGGGAGCACTGCACCTCCTCCAAATGGAGGTAAAGTGGTGGCGGACTGATTGATGACATCAGTTTTCTGAATTCTGTTGAGCTCGGACAAGGACAGAATGTTGCAACGAGCTCCAGTGTCAAGCTTAGCAATAACACTCGTCCCGTTAATGAGGAGAGTGACCATGGGATCTTGGTGTTTATGATACAAGTCCGACAAGGAATGTTTGTTTATACCCCATCTCTCGATAGCAGGCAGCATGTCCTCGTTAGTCAGAGAGATTAATGTGGGAGTTACGTGGTAAGGTTCTGGCTGTAAGCTGTCTTGCTGTAGCATGTGCACTGATTGCTTTGTCTGTACTCTGTTCCCACGCGAGCGGCATCAGCAGATGAAATGGATTCTGCGTTTACAGTAGTGGCAAACCTTTCCATAGGCTGGGCATTGTTCATGCCTACGTGCGAACCTTCACAGTTCACACAATTACTAATGAATCTGACACCGGATCTACCAGGCACTTGTGAAGGCTGATGCTGGGCCTGATAAAACGTGCCAGCAACATTTACACCATAGGCAGAGTGGGGACCCGGCCCCAGAAATTTAATGTGAGAGTCTGTCATCTGTGCAACACAACAGTGATTCTCAGCCCTTTCCAGAGTGAGATCTGCATCACGTATAAATTCATCACGCACCTTGTCATTGAGAATACCATAAACCAGTCTGTCATGTATAAGATTATCACATAGATTTTCAAATTCACATCGGCTGATGATGTGCTTTAAAGAACTGATATAGGCTTCAACAGGCTCACCTTGCCTTTGGCTGCGTGAAAATAATCTGTGGCGCTCCATTACGAGATTAGTGCGTAGATCACACAGCTGTCTGAACTTGTTCAGCGGGCCGACGGGGTCATCTATAGATTCTGCCAGGACTATTTGAACACCCGCAGCGTCTGCCTGAGCTGGGGCGTAGTGGAATATTTGTTTTAATTTTTTTAAATATTTTTATTAGAAGTGATGTACAATAATATAAGACATAAGTAACATATTACATTTCATGTACAACTTTTTATTTTAAATTTAATAGTAGAAAAAAAAGAGTAAGAAAAGCAAGAAATATAGAGATAGAGAATATTATATAGCTCAAAAAAGGAAAGAAAAAGGTGATGTGAAATAAGCAGAAAGAGAAAGAATAGAGGAGAGAGAAAGAGAAAAGGAAAATAAAAAGAGAGAAATTGAAAGGGATCTGCCTCCTTCGTATCTTTACCCACCCTTCACCCGGTTATGACACAATTAATTTCTAAGGTTGCGTTGCACCACATGCTTGTAATAAGTCGATAAATGGAGACCAAATCTTTAAGAATTGGTCTGATTTGCCTGATAGGAGGAATCTCATATCTTCAAGATGTAACATTTCCGACATGTTTGAAATCCACATTTTGAGCGTCGATGTGGGTGCATTTTTCCAGAATTTAAGTATGTTTTTTTGCCGTTATTAAGCCATAATTAAGTAGACATTTTTGAAACTAAGTCAGCTTACATCCGTCTTCCATTGATCCAAAGATAATCAGTTCTGTATTGGGCTTCAATTTTATTTTAAATAGTTTTGTAAAAAAATTCCAAAAATTTCATTCCAGAATTTTTGAAGTTTTATGCAAGAGACAAAAGAGTGTACTATAGTAGCGTTTTGGGATAGGCATTTATCACAGATGGGAGAAACATTTGGAAAAAATGTATTCAGTTTGGTTTTCGAGTAATGCGTAGTGGAATATGCGAGCATGTCGAGTGGCTTCTGTACCAGCCAGATTGAGGAGAATGGAGGCATGAATGTCTGGCACTGCGGCATGATGCGCTGCACGGATATGCACGGTAAAGCCCTCTTCAAAGATGCGTCAACGCTCGGCGAGGTCACCATCAAATACTAAAGGTTCAGGCTTACGAAGTGTGCCAGCCATAGTAAAATAACAAACTGAACAAAAAAAAACCTGAAACCAACTAGGCGAGTAAGGGGTCCATGATCTTTGACACCATGTTGAATGGTCAGACGCACACATGGAGGTTAGAACTCATAGTCTTTATTTACGGTACAAGCAGAGGGAACACAGTGTGCTTTCATCACCGTGGTCTACATCAAAGCTAAGGAGAGAGAGTGATGCGCTGGCTTATAGGACCGGTGTGCCCCAGGGTAGAGATGAAGATCTGGACTGGACTACATAAAGAATGTGCAGCATGCATAATCTGTGTGGTGATTTCTTTCTAGTAAAGACATACTAATCTACACGGAGGTAGTTGGGAATAATAGCATATTGAGTGTAAATGTTGTTGAAAGGGTGGTTAATAATCAAATATTGATTGGTTAAATTTTTATGAACCAGTTGGATACTGACCAGAGGCCAAGGCTTCTAAAGCATTTGATGTTCGGATGTAGATAGCATTCTCAGAAGAAAATTATTATGCCTATTGTAGTTTTTAACCTTGGGACAGACATGTATGATTTTCTTTTGGTTCCTATGCAAAATCTTCTGAAGAAATTATTTAAGCAATTTTGTTCTAATTTTATTTGGTAGTCGCTTGGCCAAAACATTAATTTGAATGCTCCTGTGTGATTTTTTTGTTGGTGTTTTTTTTTTTTTTGGAAACTTTTGTGAACATTAGTTTGCAATCTGAGAAGTATAGAGCTGAACAGTGCTTGACTCAACTCGTGTTTCAAGCTCAATGCTGCTCCAACCACTTGTGGCCTTCATAGTCCTAAAGATGTCAACACCATGGCCATTCAGTGAAGCAATCGACCATCACTGAGGTCTCAAACTGAGGCCTACCTCCAAGCTGTCATAGCAGGTCACACAGTCAGGAGTCATTCCGATCAGGAACATTTAGAACCAGTTGAACTGCATTTCAACAATTGGTAAACTTAACTGTTTTTAAATATTATCACAAAAAATATTTCAAAATACTTTTGCTTTGTGAATTAATTAAAATGTTAATACAAGCATAACATTTTACAAACAACTCTACTTTTCTTACCTTCTCACATGGGTCAGTGGCACGTTTAAATAAATGTGATAACTGCAGTGCCAAAAGTTCCAGATATGACTGAGTTAAAGCTGAGACACCAGTGTGCCTGCTCCCGCTGCTCAGTATCTTATGGAACTACAAGTGAACTCCATTGTAAATCTGAATCTGTACAGACATCTAATCTCTGGCACACTCCCTACCCTGCACAGGTATGAAATTTGGAACTTGATAACATACATAAAGGAGAACCCAGACAGCAAATCAAAATCATCAGCTTGCAAGCGGTACTATCCAATCTGTCAGTGTGCTAGTCACTGGAATGTCTGGAGCATGCATTTTCATTTATGTACATCAATTGATCTCTTCGAGTTTAATTTTGAGAGAAAGCGTGGTCTTTAGAAACATATCCTTTGGCCCACTGAGTCTGCGCCGACCAGCGATTTCCCCCGTTACACTAGCACACACTACAAACTAGGTACAATTTACAATTTTAACCAACATTTTTACCAAAATGAACCTACAAACCTGTAGGTGACATGGGAGTGCGGGAGGAAACTGAGCATCTGGGGAAAACCCACGTGGTTATGGGAGAATGTACAAACTCCATACAGACAGCCCCCTTAGGATTGAACCCGGGTCTCTGGTGTTGTAAGGCAGTAACTCTACTGCTGTGCCACCTTGCCGCCTTAAAATGGCTTATAAGATAAATCTGTTGCTTTGCAAGAGATCTCTTCCCACATAATGAAAACTATTGTGGCTGATTTATGAAGATTTAAATTTATTTTACAATGTTTTTAACAATTTTGTGAAGACATTTTCTAACTTAGTGAAAAACAAATGTTTAAGAAAGAACTGCAGATGCTGGAAAAATCGAAGGTAGACAAAAATGTTGGAGAAACTCAACGGGTGAGGCAGCATCTATGGAGTGAAGGAATAGGTGACATTTCGGGTCGAAACCCTTCTTCAGACTCCCTCATATCAGTCTAAAAGTGTGGTTGAAGGGCCTGTTTCTGTGCTATATGACCATTAATGAATGATGTTTTGGGAGATTGTTCTATAATGCAGTTAGCGGGATAAATAATTACTAAAGGCAATGATGATGCGTTAAATTCCCAACTTCAAACGGTGCGGTGAATCAAAGCACTTTAAGGCAACTTTGCACTTGGTCATGGATTGAGTGAGAAATTAGATTGCCAGGAAATTTGCATGATGAAAATCGGTGAGGTGACCTGTTCAAAATGATTTTTAATCATGGTCTTGAAGAAATGGTTCTGGTAACTACCACCTCCCCTCAAAAGAGAGCACCCAGAGTCCTCCTTTAAATAGGCAAATGGAGGACCTTTGTCATTATTCTGCTCTAGCTTGCAGCTGCTTTGAATATAACACATTCCAGCTGTTAATATTCTCCTTATTTATTGCACACTTTTAGTCAGTCAATATGTTTTATAGCAAAAGCCTCTTTTTATTTGGAAATGGGCAAAATGTTTTCTTCAGTCATTCATATCAGGCAAACAGAGAAGAAGGACATGGTTGTTGATGAGAACTTTGCTCTTGAATATTATTTCTCTGTGATTCACAGCTGACTGGGAGAGTGCTGCAAGACTATTAAACAAAATCTGAAGAATTCTGATTGCATAAAAATATTATACAGCTGTTGGAATGCTCCAGGATTACACTACTATGTCATGCATTGTAGGTCGGCCGTTATTGAACAAAGATATTGTGCACTAAAGGTGAATGTGATGCAAGTTGCAGTTGGTTTCATCATGAATGCTGAATTCAAGACTTGGTTGAATCGGGCGCCGGAGGAGGGAGATGGCAGCCCTGCCGGCAGTCTGTTTGTTTTTTTCATCCTTTTTGTTATTTTAGCGTTTGTTTAAAGTTTGTTTTAATGTTCTTCTGTTTGTTTTATGTGGGGGGGAGGGGGAGGGGAAACTTTTTTTTTCAGGTTCTTACCATCCCGGAGAGGTGATCAATTTTCGGATCACATTCTCCGGGCTCCGCGGCCTACCATCGCTGGAGCTGGAAGCCGCCTCGGACTGTCGTGAGCCCCACCACGGGGCGCGGACTTACCATCAGAGTGGATCCCTTGCCTGGGATCGTTCCCACTGCGGACTTACCATCAAGGGCTCACAGTCTCAGGAGAGGCAAGTCGGGAGCTCCAACGCCGCAGAAGGTTCGTCCAGCCCCGACGCGAGGTTCGATCACCAAGCGCGGGGTAGCTGACAACCCCCCCGATGCAGGAGGTGAACGCCTCGATGCAGAGGGCCCGAACGCTGCCGGCTACGGGACTCAAGACCGTCCCGTCAATGGGGGGCTCGAGGCCTCCGACCAAGGAAGAACAACAAGGGAAGGACTTGGAACTTTATTTTCGCCTTCCATCACAGTGAGGAATGTGTAGGAGTCAATGTGATGGATGTTTATGTTAAAATGTGTTTTTTGAGTCTGTTGCTTTTTTAAATTGTATGACTGACCTGGCCAGTAAATTTCACTACACCAATTGGTGTATGTGACAATAAATGAACTTATGAACTTATGAACTGTAACTAGCTTGGCAAGCAACGCTACATTTAATCAGAAGTTCTACAAGCTCCAAATAAAAATACCTAATTAGTAAAACCTTGTGCCACAATCCATTTAGCTGGTTGTGCTTCAAATCCATTCCAATGGTGGGAAAGGCGATTAGTAATCACAGCAAACCTTTTCCAATTTCATGGTATCTTTTGATTGCATGACTGTGTTCTCAGTTATCATGGAAAACTATTAACAATCTGTTGTTGTTATTGTCTTCTGTTGTTGCAGCAACATATACTCTGATCTTACATTCTTTAAACTGAATTTTAGTATAATGCCATATCCAATAAGCATTGAACTGCACCAACAGCTTTTATAATATCTTGTGTCTGAAGTTCTTCACCAATCAATTCTTGGCACGTTCCTATTCCTTAAATTACACGCTGACCCTTGGCATTATCGTTGGAGGATGGTGTCAAATTCCATATTGATAATACCACAATCTACCAGTTCCCTTGACATCTCCACCATTAAAGCCACTTTTTTGTTGTTGTTGGGCTGCCTGTCTGAACTTTAGCCATGGATGACAGTAGCTTCCTCTAGTTAAATATTGGGAGGATCAAAGGGAATATCAGTATCTTTTATCAGAGATGTAATGTCCTTAACCACTGAAGACTGCTCACCTTGCTGACAAATAATTTCTTCCATTTCCTTTTATCATTATTATCTTAGTGCTCTGATCTCTTCATGACCGTACTCCTCCCTACCGATGGGAACTTTCTCTAGCCTCATTACCCATTGATACTGGATTGCTCCGACTTGTGCATTCTAGGTTCTCTTAGATTATAAGGTTGTGAGCCATTTGGGATCTACGTTTGAGAATTTTTTATTCGTGCAAGGGTTTCCCTTGAATACAGAAATAGAAGCAGGAACATACAGCACTTCACGTTTGCTCTACCATTTGTCAAAATCATGGCCAACAATTCTTCTTAATGCCATTTCCCAGCACTATCACCATATCCCTTGATTCTATTAATGTCCAAAAATCCATTGAACTTGGTTATAGATGAACATAGCAACTGAGGCTTCGCAGTTCACAGGATAGAGAATTCCCAAGACATGCCACCCATTCATTTTTTTTCTCCTGAACAACTCGTCCTTTATTCTTAAACTGTGGCTCCTAGTCCTAGACCTCAGTTTATAGAAACATCTTTCCAACATCTTGTCAACTCAACACTTTCAAAAGATTATATTGTTCTTCTAAATTCCAGTGAATACACTTCCAGTATATTCAATTTCCTCTTGTACATCAATTAGCTATGCTTGGAACTTGTCTAACAAATCTTTATTGCACTTCCTCTATGTCAAGTATATCCTTCCGTTGGAACCTCACCAAACACAGTGCTCTAGGTGTGATCTCACCAAGGCCCTTTACAATTGCAGTCCTCCTGAAATCAAGCCCTTTTTGATTTCACAATTAACATACTATTTTCACCTGTATGATGGCTCTCAGTGGCTTGTGCAGGTATCTTGAACAGTACTACACAATTTCTCATTGTTTAACCAATGCTGTTTTTATGTTAACCTCATTTTTTTAACATTATCTTTCATTTGGCCTTGTTCTCTCCCATTTACTAAGTTTGTCCATATCCTCCAAACCCTCATTACATATTTCACCACACTGATTTCTAAATTGCGGTGAAAAGGAAATGTGTAACATGCGGTATGGGTATTTCTGTGTAAATGTATCCCGGTTTTTATGCACGGTTGATATTTGTAGTGTTAAAAGTTTAATGATGGGCTAGGATAAGTGGAAGACAGGATGCAAGAGTTTAGCATTTGTTGGATTGAATTGATCATCTGTAGTTTCCTTGATTTAGTAGATACTGGTAGCATAGGTGGTGAGAGCAGATATTGAGGAGGGTTTTTCTGGGATGCCAAAAGTGACTGTTGGGCCTTCCCCAGTTGCCGTGGACCTGACTCAACAAAACACCAGTGAAGGGAAGTGCCCGCTTGATAACCCCAATGATATACTTGCATCTACACGATCAGTTCTTTTACTGTGCTTGTTAACATGTAGGTTATGTGTAGTTATGTGTATTAGGAGACAGTTTTGGTCTCCTAATCTGAGGAAAGACATTCTTGCCATGGCGGGAGTACAGAGAAGGTTCACCAGACTGATTCGTGGGATGGCAGGACTTTCATATGAAGAAAGACTGGATAGACTCGGCTTGTACACGCTGGAATTCAGAAGATTGAGGGGGGATCTTATAGAAACTTACAAAATTCTTAAGGGTACACAAAATTGCTGGAGGAACTCAGCGGGTGCAGCAGCATCTATGGAGCGAAGGAAATAGGCGACGTTTCGGGCCGAAACCCTTCTTCAGACTGAAGTTCCTCCAGCAATTTTGTGCATAGATGCTGCTGCACCCGCTGAGTTCCTCCAGCAATTTTGTGTACCTTCGATATTCCAGCATCTGCAGTTCCCTTTTGAACACAAAATTCTTAAGGGGTTGGACAGGCTAGATGCAGGAAGATTATTCCCGATGTTGGGGAAGTCCAGAACTAGGGGTCACAGTTTAAGGATAAGAGGGAAGTCTTTTAGGACCGAGATGAGAAAATCATTTTTTACACAGAGAGTGGTGAAACTGTGGAATTCTCTGCCACAGAAGGTAGTTGAGGCCAGTTCATTGGCTATGGTTAAGAGGGAATTAGATGTGGCCCTTGTGGCTAAAGGGATCAGGGGGTATGGAGAGAAGGCAGCGATGGGATACTGAGTTGGATGATCAGCCATGATCATATCGAATGGCGGTGCAGGCTCGAAGGACCGAATGGCCTACTCCTGCACCTATTTTCTATGTTTCTATGTTTCTGTTATATAGTACTATGGCTTTGGGCTTGGTTTTTAGATTGAGCGCTTATCCTGGTGTTATAGCACAAGTACTTGGTGTTTTAATTGTAATTTACCGACCAGAGAATGATCTGTACATGTTAATTTTTTACTTTGTTTTCCCTCAGTCCACGTCAGTAAGTTAATTTCAATTCTAACTTTGACCTATCTCCTCCATGGGACTTGATTGAAAGTTTTTCAAAAATCCAAATCCATTGGTTCCCTTGTTCTTTCAACTAGTCTTATCCTAAATGGAATATAAATGAATCCAATGTGATTTTTTAAAATCTCCATATAACTCTGTTCAATACTATTATAAAACAACTCCTCTGTTATGAGAGCACCAGTAGCAGAATAATCTATGGCCCAGATATTTAGAGGGGAAAGCGAGGAAATAGAAGAAATCAGTAAGTACTGATTTTCTGAAATTCCCTGCAGGTATTTGCTGAAGGATATTTAAAAAAATACTTTGCATATTTCCCACCCGAGAGCGAGCCTGATTAACTGGCAGACAGGAGGAAAAGCCCGTTGCAGAAGATTGCAGCTGGAAACAGCGAGCATGTCGGGAGCCAAGAAGTAACACCTCTTTTCCTGTGCAGTGGGAAGAGGATGTTGTGCAGGTGTCTAGTGGTTGGGATTGGAGAGAAATCAATGAGGAAATGGTAGCTGCAGCTGGTAACTGGCAGCGCAGTAAACTGAGAAGAGAGGACAAAATTGTGATTGTGAGATGGCACGTTGATGGGATAGAGTGGGAGATCGTGGAGCTGAAAGCGAATGACTTGGACAAACTGATCTTGCTTCTCATTATATTTATCCACAGGATATAAATGTCACCAAAAGGCCAACCTTCATTGTCAATCCCTAATTATCCTTGAGAAAGTAGCGGTGAGCTGCCTTTTCAGAACTGTGCAGTCTTGCTACTGATGGCACCTCTAAAATGCTCTTTGGTCATGAGCTCCAGGATTTAGAGCCAGAAATTAAGTAGTGGTAATACATTTTTATGTCAAGATGAAGTGTGACATGCTGATAAAGTGCAAATAAACAGATTATGGGCTGTTAATGTTCAGAGTTTTGTCCGAGCTGTGTTTAATAGCCTGATGGCTGTGGGGAAGTAGCTATTCCTGAAACTGGTCGTTGCAGTCTTCAGGCTCCTGTACCTTCTACCTGAAGGTAGTGGGGAGATGAGTGTATGGCCCGGATGGTGTGGGTCCTTGATGATGCTGCCAGCCTTTTTGAGGCAGCGACTGTGATAGATTCCCTCGATGGATGGGAGGTCAGAGCCGATGATGGACTGGGCAGTGTTTACTACTTTTTGTAGTCTTTTCCGCTCCAGGGCACTCAAGTTTCCGAACCAAGCCACGATGCAACCGGTCAGCATGCTCTCTACTGTGCACCTGTAGAAGTTAGAGAGAGAGTCCTCCTTGACATACCGACTCTCCGTAATCTTCTCAGGAAGTAGAGGCACTGATGCGCTTTCTTTATGATTGCATCAATGTTCTCGGACCAGGAAAGATCTTCAGAGATATGCACGCCCAGGAATTTGAAGCTCTTGACCCTTTCCACCATCGATCCATTGATATAAACGGGACTGTGGTTCCCCATCCTCCCCCTTCCAAAGTCCACAATCAGTTCCTTGGTTTTGCTGGTGTTGAGGGCCAGGTTATTGTGCTGGCACCATTTGGTCAGTCGGTCGATCTCACTTCTGTACTCTGACGTCCCCATCAGTGATATGTCCCACAACAGTGGTATCGTCAGCGAACTTGATGATGGAGTTCGCACTATGATGGCTACGCAGTCATGAGTATAGTGTGAGTACAGCAGGGGGCTAAGACGCAGCCTTGAGGTGCTCCCGTGCTGATTGTTATCAAGGCTGACACATTTCCACCAATACGAACTGACTGTGGTCTGTGAATAAAGAAGTCGAGGATCCAATTGCAGAGGAATGCATCCCAAATCTTCCCTATTAGTGTAGCCTTGGCACTGGATATTCCTTCACAGTTCCATGACAGGACAGAGAGAGCCGGCCTTGATAAAGGCCCATCCGTGACTGTGGTCAATCTGGGGATGAGGGGTCTCCTCCACCTTCTGCCTTCCTTTCTCTTTGTTGTCGCTTGCTGTTGGCTTTTGTTGTCGTCGTCTAACATGTTGACAGAATTGGTCACCCAACGCGTTACAGAGTGCATCGTGTCATCGTTTCCGGGGACCGCCACGAGGAGGCTTCTGTCATGATCCCCGTCATTCCAGATGGTGTCAAACCATTGAGGGCTGTTGGAGCTCCATTCATCCAAGCAAGGGATGAGTATTCCATCAATATCCTGACCTGCGCATTATAATGGTAAAAATAATTTGGACAATAAGTATGTGAGTCATTTGGCACCAGAGCACCCTTGTGCCAAGTGACTCAGCTGGTGCCTTTGTAAGGATGCAATTAATTTTCTATTAGCCTACTTGTTTATGAATCTGTCATTCTAAGATTTTATTTTATTTGCCTAATTTCTGAAGCATGGGGAACCTGGTTGACATTGCTTAAAAAATAAAAAGTCGCTTGAAAATACACGTAAAGACTCTTATTTGACACCGATACCAAAAGTCTCACCCGATGAAAATGGTATGGTTCCCTGCCTCCCTCGTCTAATTCCATTAAAAATGGATGTGAATGGTTTTGAGGCAGGTTTCATTGATTATTTTTCTTGATCATGAATTTAAATAACTTTACCCCAGCCTTTGCAGATTAAATTAGCGTTAACATTTATTTGGAATAATCACTCAAAATGTACTGTGCCTCCCAGTTGCACCATATTGCCAATGAGTGATTAAACAATCTGCACACACATTGAAAAGATCATCATAACTGAAACAGAAACTTTATCTCCAATTTCCTGTGGAGACACAAAATAAACATGTTTTAGCCCTTGCATTGTTACTTTTACACACTCCCAGACCAAATATCCTGTTTGAGATAAAGGTTGCTATTAACAAAATATAATGAAGGTTGTCCTATCTCAAAATATATGTAATATAACTAACTTCCAAAAGTTAGTTTCACATTATTGTGATGACACGACATTTTATTGTCATCATTTCAAGATGTTGATCTTTGAGATGTTATATTTTAGGAAAATATGATGGAATTATAAATGCATGGTCATCAATGTGTTGAATGATTTAATTATCAACTATTTTACTCAAATGTTTTAATATTTGCAGCATAATGGGATAGAGTTTTTAAATCTTATAACCACATAAAACCACATCAACCATTTGTGGCGCTAAAATGGATGGCAGAACAGATATGTTGATTCCAAGAGAAAGATCAAATGACAATTTTGGTGCTCTTTGCAAAAATGAGATCAAATCCTGAACAATTTAGCCTTGGCAATAGTCTTAATGCCTATGTGCTCACATTTTATTTTTTTTGAAAAAGCTTAGATTTTTAGGGAGTTTTGGGGAGTTAGAATTAATTGAAGTGGTTAAAAGAAAAAAATGACTTACTTTAAGCATCATAAGCAATTTGAGATTTAGTTGAGCAGAAATGGGTTATCTTAAGCTGAAATGGTGTCAAGCTTATAATTACATTTTTATCGTTGCATCTAAGAATCCAGAATAAATGAATTGACAGCAATAAATGTTTTCATGGAAGCATGAAGTTTAAAAAAAACCTTACAGATGTAGAGGATGTTTACCTTATTTTAAAAGTGGCTATTCCCAATCTTTAGGTCAGAACAATCATATTAAAACTATTATTAATAGTTTTCTATTGGTTTAAGTGCTCCAGAATTAAATGGGCTTCCCTTTGAGCATATTTAACACAGTAACATTAACTGGAAGTGTAGCTATTCAATTTGTCCATGAGGGAGAGAAAGGTAGAGGAGGAAAGTTTTCATACAGGCATGAGTTAGATCAGCTAAGGAACTGATGACTGGGGAATGCAGCTAGACTTGGGTCAAAAACTTGTTCCGCAGGAAATAATTAGTGTTAATTTTAAGTCAGATATAGCGTTATGGTCACTTAGTCAGCGGATAGAATATTTTATAGAACTGACGGTGCTTTGGGAAAACTCAGTGGATGAGGCTTATGAAAGGAAAAAGATTAGATATGTAGATTTGGCAGCAGATGTTGAGTAGCGAGGTTGGAAAACAAACCTACGTCCAGTAGAGGCGGGTTGAAGGTTTCATAGTGTGATCAACCATGTTGCTATTCGGAGAGCTCGGAATTTGCGAGCAGAGTTTGCATCAGGTTGTAAAGGAGATGTCAGAGTCAGCAGAGCAATGTGGATTTGGTGGAGAAGAAATGGTGCCAGTTGGGGACAGAAAGGAAATGTGTAATGCACGGGAGGTATATTCCTTTCAGTTTTACATGTGAGGTTAATATTAGTGGTGCTACAATTGTTTGATGGAGGTTTAGGATAAGTGTAAGACAGGATTCAGGTGTTTAGCATTGTTTGAGTGTTGAATCAATCTTCTCTAGTTTATTTTGCTTAGTAGTGCATACTGGTAGCATAGGTGGTGAGACTATTGAGGGGGGTGATTCTGGGACACCAGAACTAATTGTTGAACCTTCCTGTGGTGTCCTGGGCCTATCTCAACAAAACTTCCAATGATATACTGGAATCTACAGGCCTAGTATTTGTTGTCCCATAGTTTAACTGTGTGAAGGCATTCTCATGTGGCATTGGGATCTGTTTTCCTGGTTAAACACTTACCTTGTATGTTTGTCAACATGTGGATAATTGATTACTGAATATGAAGTTAAATATTATCCGATAGCATAAGTGTGTATCGGTAGTTTGGATACTACTTTGGCTTTGGGCTTGGTTTTCTAGTTTGAGCGTTTATCCTGATGATATAGCCCAAGTACTTGTTTTCATAGTAATTCAAGTATTTTTTTCATATGCTAACTTTGAACCCACATTTAGCCATGGTCAGAAATGCACTCCTGACTCTAATCCAGAGGTTTAGACATTGAAGTTCAATCTCCATTCGAGAGCTGAGAAATAGCATGGGTGACACTTCAGTTAAGCACTGAATGTCTGATGCACTGTCAAAACTAATACATTTCTAATGAGATGTTTATCTGAATCTCCATTTTCACATTGCATAATTTATAGAAAAACAAAGCCCATCCCGCCCCAGTTTCCAGTGTGCAAATAGGTAGATGTTTTTTCCCTGCATTAAAACAGCAATGACCTCCCAAAATTCATTAATTGGCTGTGAGATGCTTCAGAATGTGTGCATGCTGTATAACCCCATAAACTCAATGTGCAGATTGCAACTTAGTGTTCCTCACAAAAGAGAAGTGTTCCTCACAAAAATGAAAGGCTGGATTCCCCATTGTATTGTGTTAGTTTTCACTGTACAGTTTCATTGAAACCATCAAAACCTTGCAAATGATTGCACTTTCAACACAAATCCTATTGGCACACTTGGAATTTCCATGATCGTTTATCTTGAAGAAACACTATTCTAGATGTTCCACAATCGTGACCAATTCCTTCCTGAAGCACAGTCATATCCAAAAATGATCATGCTTCAAGAATGAATTGTTCACCTACATTTTGTAGTTGTGATGTCCAAATAAAAAAAAGAGAATGTAGACAGTACTCTGTGTTATGGTTCATATTCAATCACTTTCAATGATTTCTAATTTTGCTCTTAATGGCGTTTAATCTGCACCTGCTCTGGTGACAGGGTGTCATCATGTCCTGTACTTAATTGGCATGTCACAATGACATGTCTCAAAATATGATAATACAACAGTCAGCATCAGAAAATTCAGCTCCTCGTGCTTGTTGGTCGCCTTCAAGAAACCTCTAAACAATATGAAATTTTCCGCAGAAGAACTCTAATGAGTATGTTTTAAAAGCATTTAATCGGTTTACTTAGAAACCGGCTGTTTTATAACAATGTAGTTACCAAGTGGTATTGCAATTGCTTTTAAAAGTTATTTTCACTTAATTAAAATTAGATCACTCACCAGTGGCAACGACTGATTAAAAGAGTTTCATTGTTTTACATTTTTTGGTTGCATAAATCAAACTGCAACAAATTAATCATGTTTAAGTATATCATTATTTCAAGATTTTGTTGGTAAAGCAATATTTTCATGACAATCTTTGGCATTCAACAATTTGCAAATGAATTTTAGCATAAATGTGGGATAAAGGACATTGCATTGACTATAAGAGTCAGGAGATCATCTTGCAACTTTTATAAAACTTTTTGATTAGGCTCCTTCTACTCCATTCAATGTTCTTGATGTGGCCTGTATATTGGCGAGACCAAGCGTCGACTCGGCCAACGTTTTGCATAATACTTGCACTCTTTCCTAGACCTATTGGATCTTCTAGTTGCTGACCATTTTAACCTCCCCTACCCATTCCTAAACTGACCTTTCTGTCCTGGGCCTCCTCCATTGCCAGAGTGAGGAACAGTACCTCATATTTTGTTTGGGTAGCTATCAATTTTGAAATTTCTAATTTTAGGTAACTTTTCCAAATAGACCCCACCCCCTCACCTCTCCCTTGTCCCTCTTTCTCCACTGAAAAACAGTCAACCAGTTCACAACAATGTAACCCTCTGGTAATCACACCATCTCTACCCAACAAACGGCCTATCAAGGCACCTCCCTGTTGTCTGCTCTGACTTGTCCTGGTCTTGTTTCCATTTCCCTCCCCACTCCCCATAATCAGTCTGAAGAAGGGTCCCAATCCAAAATGTTACCTATCCATTTTCTTCGAAGATGTTGCTTAACCCTCTGAGTTACTCCAGCATTTTGTCTATCTTTGGTTAGGCCACATTTGGAACATTTTGTGCATTTCTGTTTGCCCCATTTCAGGAAGAATGTGGAGGCTTTGGAGAGGTGCAGAAGAGGTTTATCAGAATGCTGCCTGGATTAGAGGGTATTAGCTATAAAAAGAGGTTGGACAAACTTGGATTATTTTTTCTGGACTGTTGGAGTCCAAGGAGACCTGAGAGAAGTATGTAAAAAGTTATGGAAAGCATAGATGGGGTAGATGGTCAGAAACTTTTACCCAGGTTAGCGATATGAAAGACCAGAGGTCATAGCTTTAAGGTTAGAGGAGGAATATTTAAAGGATATGTATAATAATGGATGGGATTTATATAGCGCCTTTCTAGAATACTCAAGGCGCTTTACATCGCATTATTCACACATTCCTCAGTCACACTCGGTGGTGGTGAGCTACTTCTGTAGCCACAGCTGCCCTGGGGCAGACTGACGGAAGCGTGGCTGCTAATCTGCGCCTACGGCCCCTCCGACCACCACCAGTCACTCACACACATTCACACACAGGCAAAGGTGGGTAGAGGGAACGGTTTTATATAGAGAATAGTAGGTGGCTGGAACGCATTGCCAGGGGTGGTGGTGGAAGCAGATATAATATTGGCATTTGAGAGACATTTAGAAACATAGAAAATACGTGCAGGCCCTTCGAGCCTGATCAATATGCCTGATTTAATATGATCATGGCTGATTATCCCAAATCAGTACCCCGTTCCTGCTTTCTCTCCATATCCCTTGATTCCGTTAGCCCTAAGAGCTATATCTCTCTTGAAGACATGAATACTCTTTCTTGAATGCTTTAATATTTAGATAGGCATTTGAATATGTAGGGAGTGGAGGGATGTGGATCACATGCAGACAGAGGGGATCAGTTTAACTTTGTATCATTGGCACAGACATTGTGGGCCTTAGGGCTTCTTCCCTGCGCTGTACTGTTCGAGGTTCTCATATCTGCAGCAAAGTTAGTCTTAATTTGAGTGTGGATTGCATAGCTCTACCTATATTTTTGGAGACACTGCAAATATATAGTCCTTGAGCATTTGATGTGAAATCACCAAACCTATTAGAATATAAGTAGCACTTCAAATTATTCTGTGTGTCAGATATATTCTCCAGAGAGATTAAATTCTTGTAATTCACAAAAATGATCTGACATTTCCTGCTTCTAAATCACATTGAATAGTATCACAACAAAATGATTATACTTATAATTTTCAACAGGAAACTAGTCATGCACAAAATCTGCATTACAGCATTTAAACAAATGTTGCCCCATATGTGTAGCTTGTGACTTTGTCTCTAGTGATTTATTGGACCTGTTTCATTTTTAGAATAAATAGATTTAATAAATTATCATTGGTTACAATATTCCCTATGCCACAACTCACGTATGCACTATATTGGCCTATTTGTGTCACATTAATAATACTTCTGTCTGAAATGATCTGAGGACTTCAAAATTGATTCCCTTCGCAGCTGCATTACACACACTTGTCACAAGATTTGTTTTCAATCAAAACTACTGGCTATCAACTCGTGTTTTTGTTTTACCCCAAAAGCAATCCTGGAATTTCTTGCCATGTACATTTCTTCTGCAGAATTTCTGAGAAGTTACTTTTAATTATAGGAACATCAGAGAGATTACTTTTAAATACTTTTCAATATAGAGCTGCATGTTTTTACATTGTGGCACAGTGGTAGAGTTGCTGCCTTGCAGCGTAAGAGACCCGGGTTCAATCTTGACTACTGATGCTCTCTGTACAGAGTTTGTACGTTTAGTTTAGTTTAGAGATACAGCGTGGAAACAGGCCCTTCAGCCCATCGAAGGGGAGAACGTACAAACTCCATAAAGACAGCACCCATAGTCTAGATCGAACCCGGGTCTCTGGCGCTGCAAACGCTGTAAGGCAGCAACTCCACTGCTGTGCCACCATGCCACCTTGTTCTACCTATTACTGCGTGGGTTTCCTTTGGGTGTTCCGGTTTCCTCCCACACTCCAAAGATGTACAGGTTTGTATGTTAATTGGCTTCGGTAAAATTGTAAATTGTCCCTAGTTTGTAAGATAGTGCTAGTGTACGGGGTGATCACTGGTTGGTGTGGACTCAGTGGGCCAAAGGACCTGTTTCCACACTGTATCTTTAAAGTTAAAGTAAAGTCAAAATCTGTGTTTGGCCTGAAAGACAGGTCAACACAAAACCAGACTTAGACCTCATTTCTCAAGAGGTCTGCTCATGAATCCTGCAAATTGTGAGTACACACAAAATCCTCCTTCAGTAATTCTAATTGAAACACAGCATGGCATTTGTATGCATACATTTGAAGGTGACCTACAGCATTTCAACCAAGGTACAGGGATTTAGTTATCATCTCTTAACCAATTCAGATTGAACATAATTTTCTCCACAAAACTCTTCTATGATTTGGAAACCTTTGCCTATGGTTGGTTTCTTATGTTGTCTCATATGGAAACAATCCTTTGTTCAGAACTATCAAAAGGTGACTATTAACAGCACTCTTCAAAAATCATTTGTATTCAACAAGTCTGTTATTTCTCTGAGCATCAATATTTGCAAATCCATCACGTATTTCTGCAGACATTTAACAGCTTCAAGAATAGATTCCACTCATTGTCCCCTGTGGGGCTAGTTATTAAAGATATTAACTCTTCTCCATATTCTTGGCATGCCTTCAATTCTGGAAGTTGGTCATTAACTCAAAATTAGTCTACTCTGAGAAAATTTGCCATATACTAATGATTCTATATGTCAACCATGTATTCTCGTATTGCCCTGCGTGTCCTTGTGCTGACCCAGACTAATTGCAATATTGTTACAAATATTGCTGTATTCCTGTGATTGCTGGTGAAATTAAATTATTTTAAGATGTTCCAATGTATAATTTAGTTCCTATTTATAAACTAAACCTAGCTCAGCCAAGTCAAAGTTTCTTCTGTCAGCAATACAGTTTTCTCACTATACTTACATTATGATATACAAGCTAATCTTACATGCTACAACTGCAACAATTATGGTTTAAGATCTTTGGCTCGAGAGTCTTCGGCGAGGAGAGGAGACGAAAGAAGGAAATGTCAGGCAAGCTGATTCAGTGCGATGCTTGCAGTATGTGGGAGGTCAAGGACACCGCTAGTGCCTCTGGCTGCTACAAATGCGAGAAGTGCATCCAGGTAGAGCTCCTGAAGGGCCGTGTTGGGGAACTGGAGAAGCAAGTGGATGACCTCCGGTTCGTCCGAGAAAAGGAGTCGTTCCTCGACAAGTCCTACAATACGATTGTTACACCTAAGGTACTGGATGAGAGAAGGTGGGAGACAGTGAGAAGGGGAGGGAAGCATGGAATGCCAACGTCCCCGGGTGTTGTACCTCTTGTGAACAGGTTCACCCACTTAGAAGCTGTCGGGACAGAAGAGGTGTTTACAATGGGCGGCGGACTGGCTTGTGATGCGAATAGGGCTGTTGATCCAAAACCAAAAAGGCCTAAGGCAGGCAACCCCATTGTAGTGGGAGACTCCATTGTGAGAGGTACGGACAGGGGTTTCTGCGGCAACAGACGGGATGCGAGGATGGTGTGCTGCCTTCCTGGTGCCAGGATCCAGGATGTCACGGACAGAGTGCAGAAAATCCTCAAGGGCGAAGGTGAACATCCGGAAGTGGTAGTGCATGTCGGCACAAACGATGTCGGAAAGACGAGGATGAATATTTTGCAGCGTGACTTTAGAGAGCTCAGAAAAATGCTGAAAAGCAGGACCTCCAGGGTTGTTATCTCCGGTTTGCTTCCAGTTCCTCGTGCTGGCGAGAGCAGGAACAGGGAGATACGGGACCTGAACGTGTGGCTGAGGAACTGGTGCACGGGGCAGGGATTTAGATTCTTAGATCACTGGGATCTGTTTTGGGGTAAGGGGGAACTGTACAAAAGGGACGGATTGCATCTTAACAGGTGTGGGACCAGCATTCTGGCAGGCAGGTTTGCCACTGCTACACGGGTGGTTTTAAACTGAATAAGGGGGGTGGGGTGTCGAATGGGATAGTGGAGGATGGAGTTAAAGGGAAAGGGTTTCTTAAATGTGTGAGCGTAGAGACAGAGGGGTGTGAAATGAGGGTAGAAGCAATAGGTAGCAAGGTGAAAAGTAAAAGTGGCAGGCAGACAAAACCAGGGCAAAAATCAGAAAGGGCCACTTTTCAACATAATTGTATAAGGGGTAAGAGTGTTGTAAAAACAAGCCTGAAGGCTCTGTGTCTCAATGCAAGGAGCATTCGTAATAAGGTGGATGAGTTGAATGTGCAGATAGCTGTTAATGACCATGATATAGTTGGGATCACGGACACATGGCTCCAGGGTGACCAAGGCTGGGTGCTGAACATCCAGGGATATTCAATATTCAGGAAGGATAGAGAGAAAGGAAAAGGAGGTGGGGTAGCGTTGCTGATTAGAGAGGAGATTAACGCAATGGAAAGGAAGGACATTAGTTTGGAGGATGTGGAATCGGTATGGGTAGAGCTGCGAAACACTAAGGGGCAGAAAACGCTGGTGGGTGTTGTGTACAGGCCACCTAACAGTAGTAGTGAAGTTGGAGATGGAATCAAACAGGAAATTAGAAATGCGTGCGACAAAGGCAAAACAGTTATAATAGGTGACTTCAATCTACATATAGATTGGGTGAATCAAATTGGCAGGGGTGCTGAGGAAGAGGATTTCTTGGAATGTATGCGGGATAGTTATCTAAATCAACATGTAGAGGAACCAACGAGAGAGCAGGCTATTTTAGACTGGGTATTGAGTAATGAGGAAGGGTTAGTTAGCAGTCTTGTTGTACGTGCCCCCTTGGGCAAGAGTGACCATAGTATGGTTGAGTTCTTCATTAGGATGGAGAGTGACATTGTTAATTCAGAAACAATGGTTCTGAACTTAAAGAAAGGTAACTTTGAGGGTATGAGATGTGAATTGGCCAAGATTGACTGGCAATTAATTCTAAAAGGGTTGACGGTGGATATGCAATGGAAGACATTTAAAGATTGCATGGATGAACTACAAAAATTGTTCATCCCAGTTTGGCAAAAGAATAAATCAAGGAAGGTAGTGCATCCGTGGATAACAAGGGAAATCAGGGATAGTATCAAAGCGAAGGATGATGCGTACAAATTAGCCAGAAAAAGCAGCAAACCGGAGGACTGGGAGAAATTCAGAGACCAGCAGAGGAGGACAAAGGGCTTAATTAGGAAAGGAAAAATGGATTATGAAAGAAAACTGGCAGGGGACATAAAAACTGACTGCAAAAGTTTTTATAGATATGTGAAAAGAAAGAGATTAGTTAAAACAAATGTAGGTCCCTTGCAGTCAGAAACGGGTGAGTTGAGCATGGGGAACAAGGATATGGCGGACCAATTGAATAACTACTTTGGTTCCGTCTTCACTAAGGAAGACATAAATAATCTGCCGGAAATAGCAGGGGACCGCGGGTCAAAGGAGTTGGAGGAATTGAGTGAAATCCAGGTTAGCCGGGAAGTGGTGTTGGGTAAATTGAATGGATTAAAGGCCGATAAATCCCCAGGGCCAGATAGGCTGCATCCCAGAGTACTTAAGGAAGTAGCTCCAGAAATAGTGGATGCATTAGTAATAATCTTTCAAAACTCTTTAGATTCTGGAGTAGTTCCTGAGGATTGGCGGGTAGCAAACGTAACCCCACTTTTTAAGAAGGGAGGGAGAGAGAAAATGGGGAATTACAGACCAGTTAGTCTAACATCGGTAGTGGGGAAACTGCTAGAGTCAGTTATTAAAGATGGGATAGCAGCACATTTGGAAAGTGGTGAAATCATTGGACAAAATCAGCATGGATTTACAAAAGGTAAATCATGTCTGACGAATCTTATAGAATTCTTCGAGGATGTAACTAGTAGCGTGGATAGGGGAGAACCAGTGGATGTGGTGTATCTGGACTTCCAGAAGGCTTTCGACAAGGTCCCACATAAGAGATTAGGATACAAACTTAAAGACACAGCATTGGGGGTTCAGTATTGATGTGGATAGAGAACTGTCTGGCAAACAGGAAGCAAAGAGTAGGAGTAAACGGGTCCTTTTCACAATGGCAGGCAGTGACTAGTGGGGTACCGCAAGGCTCAGTGCTGGGACCCCAGCTATTTACAATATATATTAATGATCTGGATGAGGGAATTAATGGCAATATCTCCAAGTTTGCGGATGACACTAAGCTGGGGGGCAGTGTTAGCTGTGAGGATGATGCTAGGAGACTGCAAGGTGACTTGGATAGGCTGGGGGTGAGTGGGCAAATGTTTGGCAGATGCAGTATAATGTGGATAAATGTGAGGTTATCCATTTTGGTGGCAAAAACAGGAAAGCAGACTGTTATCTAAATGGTGGCCGACTAGGAAAAGGGGAGATGCAGCGAGACCTGGGTGTCATGGTACACCAGTCATTGAAAGTAGGCATGCAGGTGCAGCAGGCAGTGAAGAAAGCGAATGGTATGTTAACTTTCATAGCAAAAGGATTTGAGTATAGGAGCAGGGAGTTTCTACTGCAGTTGTACAGGGTCTTGGTGAGACCACACCTGGAGTATTGCGTACAGTTTTGGTCTCCAAATCTGAGGAAGGACATTATTGCCATAGAGGGAGTGCAGAGAAGGTTCACCAGACTGATTCCTGGGATGTCAGGACTGTCTTATGAAGAAAGACTGGATAGGCTTGGTTTATACTCTCTAGAATTTAGGAGATTGAGAGGGGATCTTATAGAAACTTACAAAATTCTTAAGGGTTTGGACAGGCTAGATGCAGGAAGATTGCTCCCGATGTTGGGGAAGTCCACGACAAGGGGTCACAGCTTAAGGATAAGGGGGAAATCCTTTAAAACCGAGATGAGAAGAACTTTTTTCACACAGAGAGTGGTGAATCTCTGGAACTCTCTGCCACAGAGGGTAGTCAAGGCCAGTTCATTGGCTATATTTAAGAGGGAGTTAGATGTGGCCCTTGTGGCTAAGGGGATCAGAGGGTATGGAGAGAAGGCAGGTACGGGATACTGAGTTGGATGATCAGCCATGATCATATTGAATGGCGGTGCAGGCTCGAAGGGCCGAATGGCCTACTCCTGCACCTAATTTCTATGTTTCTATGTTTTTTATGTAAGATGACGTGCAATAAATTATGACGCAATATTGTGAAGGTGAGGAAAATGTAAAGCAAACTCCCAATGTGAAATCATTTAAGTGGATTCATGTTAACTCAAGTAATTGCGGCACGGTGGCGTAGTGGTAGAGCTATTACCTTATAGCACCAGAGCCCCGGGTTCGATCCTGAATACGGGTGCTGGCTGTACGTTCTCTCCGTGACCTATATGGGTTTTCTCCGAGATACTCCCACACTCCAAAGACGTACAGGTTTGTTAGTTAGTTGGTTTGGTATAAATGTTAAAAATTGTCCCTAGTATGTTTGAAAGTGTTAATGTGCGAAGACGTTGATTGGTGTGGATTCAGTGGGCCGAAGAGCCTGTTTCCACGTTGTATCTCTAAATTTAAAAAAAATCAAACTTTGAATTCATACTTCTGTTTAATAATAGAATATAAACAATTTAAGCTGGAATGTTCCATCATAAAAAATTCCACTTGCTTGTAAGATGAGCCAGCAGTATCGTGAATCTTCACATTTTTGTGCACAACTGAAAATGATCTGAAGAGTTATAATTTGAGTTTGAGTTTTTCATTGAGTTTTCTTCTATGAGAAAATAAAGTATTTTTTTAATGGAGAAGGATAACTTCATTTAGCTTTGGAATAATTTTGTATAAAACAGCATTCAACACTAACGATATTTTGTCCCATCTTCAGTCTGTAGCAATCTGTTTCAAACTGTTTGTTAATCGGAACATTTACAGTCATTGATTTATTTTTAGGACAAACTGTTGTCAGGATGCATTCAAATCTATCAATTAAGAATCTTCAAGCAGACCTGTTGTATAACATGCCTGTGTCTTAATAATCTGGTGATTAGATTTATTCTGTATCAAATGAAGAACATTGTTTTTTTTAATAAAATTTAGGTTTGATAACATTTGTTTGGTTTAAAAGTTGCCTTTGGTGATTAGAGTTCTGATTAGAGGCTGAGGCCAAAGGAAAATGGGTCAACTTGTTTGAACTAAAATTAAGCAGCCATATGCTTTTGATTGTACGAGAAAGGCTTGCTAATGTTCATTGAGGTTTGTTTCAACATTACTAATTAATAAACAGAGAAAAATCCTACTGAGGAAGTGGGCCAGGCAGCATCTGTCGAGCGAGAAACAAGAGCTAACATTTCAAGTCAATGGTTCTTCATCAGATCTGCAATGATGTTCAAAAGACTGGGACAATTGACCAACAAAACTTATGAATTAAGTTGGACTTTGTGCTTGAAGACACCCATAGAATCCAACCCTTTGTCCACACATGAGGTTTTGCTGCGATCTGCCAAAATCTAAACTGGCATCAATGGGCACATTATTGAATATGTGCGACTTGATCGCACTAGAGCATTCTTTACATTATGATGATTGAGCATAGACTGATTGGGCAGTAACTAGCAGGACTGGAATTTTCTTGCTTTTTGTGGAAGGTGTCCCATGTTGTTACATGCAAATCTGGATGGCATTTCAACAATCATTAGTGGTGTATGGGTGCTCTTCGTGCTGAAGCTGGGACCACCTCTGTGGCCAGCTTTTGTGCACTTAAAGGAATCCTGTGTAAGTAGGAACTGCAGGTGCTAGTTGTATACCAAAGATAGACACAACATGCTGGAGTAACTCAGTGGGTCAGCCAGTATCTCTGGAGAAAAAGAATAGGTGGCGTTTGATATTTTGGGTCAGAATCCTTCAGATTGAAAGTAAGAGGTGGGGAGGAGGGGGAATAAACTGGAGGCAAGAAAAGGCCTTGATTTGTTCTGGTCTTTCCTCGCCTCCGGTTTATATTCCCCTTCCACCTGCCCTCCCCTCTCCCACCCACCACCTCTCTTTCAATCTGAAGAAGAGTTCCAACCCAAAACTTCACCAATTTATTTCCTCCAGGGACGCTTCCTGAACTGCTGAGTTACTACAGCATGTTGGGGCCAAGGAAAGAGCGTTCACGTCGCGGCCCTGTTTCAACCAATCTTTCCACCACCACGCACAAGAAGCACAACAAGCGCAAGACAGACACCATTGTATAGATGCCGAGAAGTGTGTTCAGCTCTGGCTGAACAACTTCTAATCTTGTGTGTGGACTCGATAAGAAGAAGAATACAGCATGTTATGTGAATTAAAGGTAGCCTGTCTGGATCAGAACTGTGTTCTTTACTCAAGTAGGTCTTTCATACCTGGCTCACCAACTCCATTACCCTCCACCCACGAAATAAAATACTTTACAATTCCCCCACTCCCACTTAAGTTATCCCCTATTGCCCAACCCCCTTTGCCCAACCTTCCCTCTCATCACATACACATTGATCCCATCGTTAGTACATTCAAATTGTCTCCGACATACAGTCGCAGCACTCTATATTACTGATTCCATTCCATAACCGTCCCAGCTCAGCACCAGCTCAGGGCTCGCTTTCACCCTTCCATAGCTGAACCATATATGAACCTTAATATTTCTCCCCTCAGCCTCCAAGCCTCCCTTTGCCTGGACTCTACCTGGCATTTATATCATATGGTTCAGCAAATGTTTGATCTGTGTGTACAGACACTGACCAAATCACTATGAGATAAGCAAATTAATTCATTATAAAATGAGTAAGTGTTTAAGAAGGAACTTACATTATGATATACAAGCTAATCTTACATGCTACAACTGCAACAATTATGGTTTAAGATGACGTGCAATAAATTATGACGCGATATTGTGAAGGTGAGGAAAATGTAAAGCAAACTCCCAATGTGAAATCATTTAAGTGGATT
>NW_022630855.1:0-48140 GCF_010909765.2 Amblyraja radiata | reverse complement strand
GGCAAGTAAGTAGGCAAGTAAGTAGGCAAGTAAGTAGGCAAGTAAGTAGGCAAGTAAGTAGGCAAGTAAGTAGGCAAGTAAGTAGGCAAGTAAGTAGGCAAGTAAGTAGGCAAGTAAGTAGGCAAGTAAGTAGGCAAGTAAGTAGGCAAGTAAGTAGGCAAGTAAGTAGGCAAGTAAGTAGGCAAGTAAGTAGGCAAGTAAGTAGGCAAGTAAGTAGGCAAGTAAGTGGCAAGTAAGTAGGCAAGTAAGTAGGCAAGTACGTAGGCAAGTAAGTAGGCAAGTAAGGGCAAGTAAGTGGCAAGTAAGTAGGCAAGTAAGTCGGCAAGTAAGTAGGCAAGTAATGTAGGCAAGTAGGGCAAGTATAGTAGGCAAGTAAGTGGCAGTAAGTCGGCAAGTAAGTAGGCAAGTAAGTAGGCGAGTAAGTAGGCAAGTAAGTAGGCAATGTAAGTAGGCGAAGTAAGTAGGCAAGGTAAGTAGGCAAGTAAGTAGGGCAGTAAGTAGGCAAGTAAGTAGGCAAGTAAGTAGGCAAGTAAGTAGGCAAGTAAGTAGGCAAGTAAGTAGGCAAGTAAGTAGGCAAGTAAGTAGGCAAGTAAGTAGGCAAGTAAGTAGGCAAGTAAGTAGGCAAGTAAGTAGGCAAGTAAGTAGGCAAGTAAGTAGGCAAGTAAGTAGGCAAGTACGTAGGCGAGTAAGTAGGCAAGTAAGTAGGCAAGTAAGTAGGCAAGTAAGTAGGCGAGTAAGTAGGCGAGTAAGTAGGCGAGTAAGTAGGCGAGTAAGTAGGCAAGTAAGTAGGCAAGTAAGTAGGCAAGTAAGTAGGCAAGTAAGTAGGCAAGTAAGTAGGCAAGTAAGTAGGCAAGTAAGTAGGCAAGTAAGTAGGCAAGTAAGTAGGCAAGTAAGTAGGCAAGTAAGTAGGCAAGTAAGTAGGCAAGTAAGTAGGCAAGTAAGTAGGCAAGTAAGTAGGCAAGTAAGTAGGCAAGTAAGTAGGCAAGTAAGTAGGCAAGTAAGTAGGCTAGTAAGTAGGCAAGTAAGTAGGCAAGTAAGTAGGCAAGTAAGTAGGCAAGTAAGTAGGCAAGTAAGTAGGCAAGTAAGTAGGCGAGTAAGTAGGCAAGTAAGTAGGCAAGTAAGTAGGCAAGTAAGTAGGCAAGTAAGTAGGCAAGTAAGTAGGCAAGTAAGTAGGCAAGTAAGTAGGCAAGTAAGTAGGCAAGTAAGTAGGCAAGTAAGTAGGCAAGTAAGTAGGCAAGTAAGTAGGGCAAGTAAGTAGGCAAGTAAGTAGGCAAGTAAGTAGGCAAGTAAGTAGGCAAGTAAGTAGGCAAGTAAGTAGGCAAGTAAGTAGGCAAGTAAGTAGGCAAGTAAGTAGGCAAGTAAGTAGGCAAGTAAGTAGGCAAGTAAGTAGGCAAGTAAGTAGGCAAGTAAGTAGGCAAGTAAGTAGGCAAGTAAGTAGGCAAGTAAGTAGGCAAGTAAGTAGGGCAAGTAAGTAGGCAAGTAAGTAGGCAAGTAAGTAGGCAAGTAAGTAGGCAAGTAAGTAGGCAAGTAAGTAGGCAAGTAAGTAGGCAAGTAAGTAGGCAAGTAAGTAGGCAAGTAAGTAGGCAAGTAAGTAGGCAAGTAAGTAGGCAAGTAAGTAGGCAAGTAAGTAGGCAAGTAAGTAGGCAAGTAAGTAGGCAAGTAAGTAGGGAAGTAAGTAGGCAAGTAAGTAGGCAGTAAGTAGGCAAGTAAGTAGGCAAGTAAGTAGGCAAGTAAGTAGGCAAGTAAGTAGGCAAGTAAGTAGGGCAGTAAGTAGGGCAAGTAAGTAGGCAAGTAAGTAGGCAAGTAAGTAGGCAAGTAAGTAGGCAAGTAAGTAGGCAAGTAAGTAGGCAAGTAAGTAGGCAAGTAAGTAGGCAAGTAAGTAGGCAAGTAAGTAGGCAAGTAAGTAGGCAAGTAAGTAGGCAAGTAAGTAGGCAAGTAAGTAGGCAAGTAAGTAGGCAAGTAAGTAGGCAAGTAAGTAGGCAAGTAAGTAGGCAAGTAAGTAGGCAAGTAAGTAGGCAAGTAAGTAGGCAAGTAAGTAGGGAAGTAAGTAGGGAAGGAAGTAGGGCAAGTAAGTAGGCAAGTAAGTAGGCAAGTAAGTAGGCAAGTAAGTAGGCAAGTAAGTAGGCAAGTAAGTAGGCAAGTAAGTAGGCAAGTAAGTAGGCAAGTAAGGAGGCAAGTAAGGAGGCAAGTAAGTAGGCAAGTAAGTAGGCAAGTAAGTAGGCAAGTAAGTAGGCAAGTAAGTAGGCAAGTAAGTAGGCAAGTAAGTAGGCAAGTAAGTAGGCAAGTAAGTAGGCAAGTAAGTAGGCAAGTAAGTAGGCAAGTAAGTAGGCAAGTAAGTAGGCAAGTAAGTAGGCAAGTAAGTAGGCAAGTAAGTAGGCAAGTAAGTAGGCAAGTAAGTAGGCAAGTAAGTAGGCAAGTAAGTAGGCAAGTAGGCAAGTAAGTAGGCGAGTAAGTAGGCAAGTAAGTAGGCAAGTAAGTAGGCAAGTAAGTGGAAGTAAGTGAACAAGTAAGTAGGCAAGTAAGTAGGCAAGTAAGTAGGCAAGTAAGTAGGCAAGTAAGTAGGCAAGTAAGTAGGCAAGTAAGTCGGCAAGTAAGTAGGCAAGTAAGTAGGCAAGTAAGTAGGCAAGTAAGTAGGCAAGTAAGTAGGCAAGTAAGTAGGCAAGTAAGTAGGCAAGTAGTAGGCAAGTAATAGGCAAGTAAGTAGGCAAGTAAGTAGGCAAGTAAGTAGGCAAGTAAGTAGGCAAGTAAGTAGGCAAGTAAGTAGGCAAGTAAGTGGCAAGTAAGTAGGCAAGGTAAGTAGGCAAAGTAAGTAGGCAAGTAAAGTCGGCAAGTAAGTAGGCAAGTAAAGTAGGCAAGTAAGTAGGCAAAGTAAGTAGGCAAGTTACAGTAGGCAAGTAAGTAGGCAAGTAAGTAGGCAAGTAAGTAGGCAAGTAAGTAGGCAAGTAAGTAGGCAAGTAAGTAGGGCAAGTAAGTAGGGCAAGTAAGTAGGCAAGGTAAGTAGGCAAGTAATGTAGGCAAGTAAGTAGGCAAGTAAGTAGGCAAGTAAGTAGGCAAGTAAGTAGGCAAGTAAGTAGGCAGTAAGTAGGGCAAAGTAAGTAGGCAAGTAAGTAGGGCAAGTAAGTTGGCAAGTAAGTAGGCAAGTAAGTAGGCAAGTAAGTAGGCAAGTAAGTAGGCAAGTAAGTAGGCAAGTAAGTAGGCAAGTAAGTAGGCAAGTAAGTAGGCAAGTAAGTAGGCAAGTAAGTAGGCAAGTAAGTAGGCAAGTAAGTAGGCAAGTAAGTAGGCAAGTAAGTAGGCAAGTAAGTAGGCAAGTAAGTAGGCAAGTAAGTAGGCAAGTAAGTAGGCAAGTAAGTAGGCAAGTAAGTAGGGCAAGTAAGTAGGCAAGTAAGTAGGCAAGTAAGTAGGCAAGTAAGTGGGCAAGTAAGTAGGGCAGTATGGGCAGTAGTGGCAAGTAAGTAGGCAAGTAAGTGGGCAAGTAAGTGGGCAAGTAAGTAGGGCAGGTCAGTGGGCATTAAGTAGGCAAGTAAGTAGGGCAAGTAAGTGGGCAAGTAAGGGGGCAAGTAATTGGGCAAGCAGTGCAGTTGGGCAAGTAAGTAGGCAAGTAAGTGGGGGCAAGTAATGTGGCAAGTAAGTAGGGCAAGTAAGTGGGGCAAGTAAGTGGGCAAGTAAGTAGGGCAAGTAAGTGGGCAAGTAAGTCGGGCACGTAAGTAGGCAAGTAAGTAGGCAAGTAAGTAGCAAGTAAGTTAGGGCCAGTAAGTAGGGCAAGTAAGTGAGGCAAGTAATAGTAGGTCAGTAGTGGGCAAGTAAGTAGGGCAAGTAAGTAGGGCACAGTAAGTGCAGGAAGTAAGGCAGTAGGGCAAGTAATGTGGGCAAGTAAAGTAGGGCAAGTAAGTAGGCAAGTAAGTGGGCAAGTAAGTGGGCAAGTAAGTAGGCAAGTAAGTGGGCAAGTAAGTGGGCAAGTACGTAGGCAAGTAAGTAGGCAAGTAAGTAGGCAAGTAAGTAGGCAAGTAAGTAGGCAAGTAAGTAGGCAAGTAAGTGGGCAAAGTAAGTAGGCAAGTAAGTAGGCAAGGTTAAGTCGGCAAGTAAGTAGGCAAGTAAGTAGGCAAGTAAGTGGGCAAGTATAGTAGGCAAGTAAGTAGGCAAGTAAGTAGGCAAGTAAGTAGGCAAGTAAGTAGGCAAGTAAGTAGGCAAGTAAGTAGGCAAGTAAGTGGGCAAGTAAGTAGGCAAGTAAGTAGGCAAGTAAGTGGGCAAGTAAGTGGGCAAGTAAGTAGGCAAGTAAGTGGGCAAGTAAGTGGGCAAGTAAGTGGGCAAGTAAGTGGGCAAGTAAGTAGGGCAAGTAAGTGGGCAAGTAATTGGGCAAGTAACGTGGGCAAGTAAGTGGGCAAGTAAGTGGGCAAGTAAGTGGGCAAGTAAGTAGGCAAGTAAGTAGGCAAGTAAGTAGGCACGTAAGTAGGCAAGTAAGTTGGCAAGTAAGTAGGCAAGTAAGTAGGCAAGTAAGTAGGCAAGTAAGTAGGCAAGTACGTAGGCAAGTAAGTAGGCAAGTAAGTAGGCAAGTAAGTAGGCAAGTAAGTAGGCAAGTAAGTAGGCAAGTAAGTAGGCAAGTAAGTGGGCAAGTAAGTAGGCAAGTAAGTAGGAAAGTAAGTAGGCAAGTAAGTAGGCAAGTAAGTAGGCAAGTAAGTAGGCAAGTAAGTAGGCAAGTAAGTAGGCAAGTAAGTAGGCAAGTAAGTAGGCAAGTAGTAGGCAAGTAAGTGGGCAAGTAAGTAGGCAAGTAAGTAGGCAAGTAAGTAGGCAAGTAAGTAGGCAAGTAAGTAGGCAAGTAAGTAGGCAAGTAAGTAGGCAAGTAAGTAGGCAAGTAAGTAGGCAAGTAAGTAGGCAAGTAAGTAGGCAAGTAAGTAGGCAAGTAAGTAGGCAAGTAAGTGGGCAAGTAAGTAGGCAAGTAAGTAGGCAAGTAGGCAAGTAAGTAGGGCAAGTAAGTAGGCAAGTAAGTAGGCAAGTAGTAAGGCAAGTAAGTAGGCAAGTAAGTAGGCAAGTAAGTAGGCAAGTAAGTAGGCAAGTAAGTAGGCAAGTAAGTAGGGCAAGTAAGTAGGGCAAGTAAGTAGGGCAAGTAAGTAGGCAAGTAAGTAGGGCAAGTAAGTAGGCAAGTAAGTAGGGCAAGTAAGTAGGGCAAGTAAGTAGGCAAGTAAGTAGGCAAGTAAGTAGGCAAGTAAGTAGGCAAGTAAGTAGGCAAGTAAGTGGGCAAGTAAGTAGGCAAGTAAGTGGGCAAGTAAGTAGGCAAGTAAGTGGGCAAGTAAGTGGGCAAGTAAGTGGGCAAGTAAGTGGGCAAGTAAGTAGGCAAGTAAGTAGGCAAGTAAGTGGGCAAGTAAGTAGGCAAGTAAGTGGCAAGTAAGTAGGCAAGTAAGTGGGCAAGTAAGTAGGCAAGTAAGTAGGCAAGTAAGTAGGCAAGTAAGTAGGCAAGTAAGTAGGCAAGTAAGTAGGCAAGTAAGTAGGCAAGTAAGTGGGCAAGTAAGTAGGCAAGTAAGTAGGCAAGTAAGTAGGCAAGTAAGTAGGCAAGTAAGTAGGCAAGTAAGTGGGCAAGTAAGTGGGCAAGTAAGTAGGCAAGTAAGTGGGCAAGTAAGTGGGCAAGTAAGTGGGCAAGTAAGTAGGCAAGTAAGTGGGCAAGTAAGTAGGCAAGTAAGTAGGCAAGTAAGTGGGCAAGTAAGTGGGCAAGTAAGTGGGCAAGTAAGTGGCAAGTAAGTGGGCAAGTAAGTGGGCAAGTAAGTGGGCAAGTAAGTGGGCAAGTAAGTGGCAAGTAAGTGGGCAAGTAAGTGGGCAAGTAAGTGGGCAAGTAAGTGGGCAAGTAAGTAGGCAAGTAAGTAGGCAAGTAAGTGGGCAAGTAAGTGGGCAAGTAAGTGGGCAAGTAAGTGGGCAAGTAAGTGGGCAAGTAAGTAGGCAAGTAAGTAGGCAAGTAAGTGGGCAAGTAAGTGGGCAAGTAAGTGGGCAAGTAAGTAGGCAAGTAAGTAGGCAAGTAAGTGGGCAAGTAAGTGGGCAAGTAAGTGGGCAAGTAAGTGGGCAAGTAAGTGGGCAAGTAAGTGGGCAAGTAAGTAGGCAAGTAAGTGGGCAAGTAAGTGGGCAAGTAAGTGGGCAAGTAAGTGGGCAAGTAAGTAGGCAAGTAAGTAGGCAAGTAAGTGGGCAAGTAAGTAGGCAAGTAAGTAGGCAAGTAAGTGGGCAAGTAAGTAGGCACGTAAGTAGGCAAGTAAGTAGGCAAGTAAGTAGGCAAGTAAGTAGGCAAGTAAGTAGGCAAGTAAGTGGGCAAGTAAGTAGGCAAGTAAGTAGGCAAGTAAGTAGGCAAGTAAGTAGGCAAGTAAGTAGGCAAGTAAGTGGGCAAGTAAGTGGGCAAGTAAGTAGGCAAGTAAGTAGGCAAGTAAGTAGGCAAGTAAGTGGGCAAGTAAGTAGGCAAGTAAGTAGGCAAGTAAGTAGGCAGTAAGTAGGGCAAGTAAGTAGGCAGTAAGGGGCAAGTAAGGTAGGCAAGTAAGTAGGGCAAGTAAGTAGGCAAGTAAGTAGGCAAGTAAGTAGGCAAGTAAGTAGGCAAGTAAGTAGGCAAGTAAGTGGCAAGTAAGTGGCAAGTAAGTAAGGCAAGTAAGTAGGCAAGTAAGTAGGCAAGTAAGTAGGCAAGTAAGTAGGCAAGTAAGTAGGCAAGTAAGTAGGCAAGTAAGTAGGCAAGTAAGTAGGCAAGTAAGTAGGCAAGTAAGTAGGCAAGTAAGTAGGCAAGTAAGTAGGCAAGTAAGTAGGACGTAGTAGGCAAGTAATAGGCAAGTAAGTAGGCAAGTAAGTAGGCAAGTAAGTAGGCAAGTAAGTAGGCAAGTAAGTAGGCAAGTAAGTAGGCAAGTAAGTAGGCAAGTAAGTAGGCAAGTAAGTAGGCAAGTAAGTAGGCAAGTAAGTAGGCAAGTAAGTAGGCAAGTAAGTAGGCAAGTAAGTAGGCAAGTAAGGAGGCAAGTAAGTAGGCAAGTAAGTAGGCAAGTAAGTAGGCAAGTAAGGAGGCAAGTAAGGAGGCAAGTAAGTAGGCAAGTAAGTAGGCAAGGAGGCAAGTAAGTAGGCAAGTAAGTAGGCAAGTAAGTAGGCAAGTAAGTAGGCAAGTAAGTAGGCAAGTAAGTAGGCAAGTAAGTAGGCAAGTAAGTAGGCAAGTAAGTAGGCAAGTAAGTAGGGCAAGTAATGTAGGCAAGTAAGTGGGCAAGTAAGTGGGCAAGTAAGTGGGCAAGTAAGTAGGGCAAGTAAGTTGGGCAAGTAAGTAGGCAAGTAAGTGGGCAAGTAAGTAGGCAAGTAAGTGGGCAAGTAAGTAGGCAAGTAAGTAGGCAAGTAAGTAGGCAAGTAAGTAGGCAAGTAAGTGGGCAAGTAAGTGGGCAAGTAAGAAGGCAAGTAAGTAGGCAAGTAAGTAGGCAAGTAAGTGGGCAAGTAAGTGGGCAAGTAAGTGGGCAAGTAAGTTGGCAAGTAAGTGGGCAAGTAAGTGGGCAAGTAAGTAGGCAAGTAAGTGGGCAAGTAAGTGGGCAAGTAAGTAGGCAAGTAAGTAGGCAAGTAAGTAGGCAAGTAAGTGGGCAAGTAAGTAGGCAAGTAAGTGGGCAAGTAAGTGGGCAAGTAAGTGGGCAAGTAAGTGGGCAAGTAAGTGGGCAAGTAAGTAGGCAAGTAAGTGGGCAAGTAAGTGGGCAAGTAAGTAGGCAAGTAAGTGGGCAAGTAAGTGGGCAAGTAAGTAGGCAAGTAAGTGGGCAAGTAAGTGGGCAAGTAAGTGGGCAAGTAAGTGGGCAAGTAAGTGGGCAAGTAAGTGGGCAAGTAAGTAGGCAAGTAAGTGGGCAAGTAAGTGGGCAAGTAAGTAGGCAAGTAAGTGGGCAAGTAAGTGGGCAAGTAAGTGGGCAAGTAAGTGGGCAAGTAAGTGGGCAAGTAAGTGGGCAAGTAAGTGGGCAAGTAAGTGGGCAAGTAAGTGGGCAAGTAAGTGGGCAAGTAAGTAGGCAAGTAAGTGGGCAAGTAAGTAGGCAAGTAAGTAGGCAAGTAAGTAGGCAAGTAAGTAGGCAAGTAAGTAGGCAAGTAAGTAGGCAAGTAAGTGGGCAAGTAAGTAGGCAAGTAAGTAGGCAAGTAAGTAGGCAAGTAAGTGGGCAAGTAAGTGGGCAAGTAAGTAGGCAAGTAAGTAGGCAAGTAAGTGGGCAAGTAAGTGGGCAAGTAAGTGGGCAAGTAAGTGGGCAAGTAAGTGGGCAAGTAAGTGGGCAAGTAAGTGGGCAAGTACGTGGGCAAGTAAGTGGGCAAGTAAGTGGGCAAGTAAGTGGGCAAGTAAGTGGGCAAGTAAGTGGGCAAGTAAGTGGGCAAGTAAGTGGGCAAGTAAGTGGGCAAGTAAGTGGGCAAGTAAGTGGGCAAGTAAGTGGGCAAGTAAGTGGGCAAGTAAGTGGGCAAGTAAGTGGGCAAGTAAGTGGGCAAGTAAGTGGGCAAGTAAGTGGGCAAGTAAGTGGGCAAGTAAGTGGGCAAGTAAGTGGGCAAGTAAGTGGGCAAGTAAGTGGGCAAGTAAGTAGGCAAGTAAGTGGGCAAGTAAGTGGGCAAGTAAGTAGGGCAAGTAAGTGGGCAAGTAAGTGGGCAAGTAAGTGGGCAAGTAAGTGGGCAAGTAAGTGGGCAAGTAAGTGGGCAAGTAAGTGGGCAAGTAAGTGGGCAAGTAAGTGGGCAAGTAAGTGGGCAAGTAAGTGGGCAAGTAAGTGGGCAAGTAAGTGGGCAAGTAAGTGGGCAAGTAAGTGGGCAAGTAAGTGGGCAAGTAAGTGGGCAAGTAAGTGGGCAAGTAAGTGGGCAAGTAAGTGGGCAAGTAAGTGGGCAAGTAAGTGGGCAAGTAAGTGGAGTAGTGGCAAGTAAGTGGGCAAGTAAGTGGGCAAGTAAGTGGGCAAGTAAGTGGGCAAGTAAGTGGGCAAGTAAGTGGGCAAGTAAGTGGGCAAGTAAGTAGGCAAGTAAGTGGGCAAGTAAGTGGGCAAGTAAGTAGGCAAGTAAGTGGCAAGTAAGTGGGCAAGTAAGTGGGCAAGTAAGTGGGCAAGTAAGTGGGCAAGTAAGTGGGCAAGTAAGTGGGCAAGTAAGTAGGCAAGTAAGTAGGCAAGTAAGTGGGCAAGTAAGTAGGCAAGTAAGTGGGCAAGTAAGTGGGCAAGTAAGTAGGCAAGTAAGTGGGCAAGTAAGTGGGCAAGTAAGTAGGCAAGTAAGTAGGCAAGTAAGTGGGCAAGTAAGTAGGCAAGTAAGTGGGCAAGTAAGTAGGCAAGTAAGTGGGCAAGTAAGTAGGCAAGTAAGTAGGCAAGTAAGTGGGCAAGTAAGTAGGCAAGTAAGTAGGCAAGTAAGTGGGCAAGTAAGTGGGCAAGTAAGTAGGCAAGTAAGTAGGCAAGTAAGTAGGCAAGTAAGTGGGCAAGTAAGTGGGCAAGTAAGTAGGCAAGTAAGTAGGCAAGTAAGTGGGCAAGTAAGTAGGCAAGTAAGTAGGCAAGTAAGTGGGCAAGTAAGTGGGCAAGTAAGTAGGCAAGTAAGTAGGCAAGTAAGTAGGCAAGTAAGTGGGCAAGTAAGTGGGCAAGTAAGTAGGCAAGTAAGTGGGCAAGTAAGTGGGCAAGTAAGTAGGCAAGTAAGTGGGCAAGTAAGTAGGCAAGTAAGTAGGCAAGTAAGTAGGCAAGTAAGTAGGCAAGTAAGTGGGCAAGTAAGTGGGCAAGTAAGTAGGCAAGTAAGTAGGCAAGTAAGTTGGCAAGTAAGTAGGCAAGTAAGTAGGCAAGTAAGTAGGCAAGTAAGTAGGCAAGTAAGTAGGCAAGTAAGTAGGCAAGTAAGTAGGCAAGTAAGTAGGCAAGTAAGTAGGCAAGTAAGTAGGCAAGTAAGTAGGCAAGTAAGTAGGCAAGTAAGTGGGCAAGTAAGTGGGCAAGTAAGTAGGCAAGTAAGTAGGCAAGTAAGTGGGCAAGTAAGTAGGCAAGTAAGTGGGCAAGTAAGTGGGCAAGTAAGTAGGCAAGTAAGTAGGCAAGTAAGTGGGCAAGTAAGTGGGCAAGTAAGTGGGCAAGTAAGTGGGCAAGTAAGTAGGCAAGTAAGTAGGCAAGTAAGTGGGCAAGTAAGTAGGCAAGTAAGTGGGCAAGTAAGTGGGCAAGTAAGTGGGCAAGTAAGTAGGCAAGTAAGTGGGCAAGTAAGTGGGCAAGTAAGTGGGCAAGTAAGTGGGCAAGTAAGTGGGCAAGTAAGTGGGCAAGTAAGTGGGCAAGTAAGTGGGCAAGTAAGTAGGCAAGTAAGTGGGCAAGTAAGTGGGCAAGTAAGTGGGCAAGTAAGTGGGCAAGTAAGTGGGCAAGTAAGTGGGCAAGTAAGTAGGCAAGTAAGTGGGCAAGTAAGTGGGCAAGTAAGTGGGCAAGTAAGTAGGCAAGTAAGTAGGCAAGTAAGTAGGCAAGTAAGTAGGCAAGTAAGTAGGCAAGTAAGTAGGCAAGTAAGTAGGCAAGTAAGTAGGCAAGTAAGTAGGCAAGTAAGTGGGCAAGTAAGTAGGCAAGTAAGTAGGCAAGTAAGTAGGCAAGTAAGTAGGCAAGTAAGTAGGCAAGTAAGTGGGCAAGTAAGTGGGCAAGTAAGTGGGCAAGTAAGTGGGCAAGTAAGTGGGCAAGTAAGTGGGCAAGTAAGTGGGCAAGTAAGTGGGCAAGTAAGTGGGCAAGTAAGTGGGCAAGTAAGTTGGCAAGTAAGTGGGCAAGTAAGTGGGCAAGTAAGTGGGCAAGTAAGTGGGCAAGTAAGTGGGCAAGTAAGTGGGCAAGTAAGTAGGCAAGTAAGTAGGCAAGTAAGTGGGCAAGTAAGTAGGCAAGTAAGTAGGCAAGTAAGTGGGCAAGTAAGTGGGCAAGTAAGTAGGCAAGTAAGTAGGCAAGTAAGTGGGCAAGTAAGTAGGCAAGTAAGTAGGCAAGTAAGTGGGCAAGTAAGTGGGCAAGTAAGTGGGCAAGTAAGTGGGCAAGTAAGTAGGCAAGTAAGTGGGCAAGTAAGTGGGCAAGTAAGTAGGCAAGTAAGTAGGCAAGTAAGTAGGCAAGTAAGTGGGCAAGTAAGTGGGCAAGTAAGTAGGCAAGTAAGTGGGCAAGTACGTAGGCAAGTAAGTAGGCAAGTAAGTAGGCAAGTAAGTAGGCAAGTAAGTAGGCAAGTAAGTAGGGCAAGTAAGTAGGGCAAGTAAGTAGGGCAAGTAAGTGGGCAAGTAAGTAGGGCAAGTAAGTAGGCAAGTAAGTGGGCAAGTAAGTGGCAAGTAAGTAGGGCAAGTAAGTGGGCCAGTAAGTGGGCAAGTAAGTAGGCAAGGTAAGTAGGGCAAGTAAGTGGCAAGTAAGTGGCAAGTAAGTGGGCAAGTAAGTGGCAAGTAAGTGGGCAAGTAAGTGGGCAAGTAAGTGGGCAAGTAAGTGGGCAAGTAAGTGGGCAAGTAAGTGGGCAAGTAAGTGGGCAAGTAAGTGGGCAAGTAAGTGGGCAAGTAAGTGGGCAAGTAAGTGGGCAAGTAAGTGGGCAAGTAAGTGGGCAAGTAAGTGGGCAAGTAAGTGGGCAAGTAAGTGGGCAAGTAAGTGGGCAAGTAAGTGGGCAAGTAAGTGGGCAAGTAAGTGGGCAAGTAAGTGGGCAAGTAAGTGGGCAAGTAAGTGGGCAAGTAAGTGGGCAAGTAAGTGGGCAAGTAAGTAGGCAAGTAAGTGGGCAAGTAAGTGGCAAGTAAGTGGGCAAGTAAGTGGGCAAGTAAGTGGGCAAGTAAGTGGGCAAGTAAGTGGGCAAGTAAGTGGGCAAGTAAGTGGGCAAGTAAGTGGGCAAGTAAGTGGGCAAGTAAGTGGGCAAGTAAGTGGGCAAGTAAGTAGGCAAGTAAGTGGGCAAGTAAGTGGGCAAGTAAGTGGGCAAGTAAGTGGGCAAGTAAGTGGGCAAGTAAGTGGGCAAGTAAGTGGGCAAGTAAGTGGGCAAGTAAGTGGGCAAGAAATAGGGCAAGAAAGTGGGCAAGTAAGTGGGCAAGTAAGTGGGCAAGTAAGTGGGCAAGTAAGTGGGCAAGTAAGTGGGCAAGTAAGTGGGCAAGTAAGTGGGCAAGTAAGTGGGCAAGTAAGTGGGCAAGTAAGTGGGCAAGTAAGTGGGCAAGTAAGTGGGCAAGTAAGTGGGCAAGTAAGTGGGCAAGTAAGTGGGCAAGTAAGTGGGCAAGTAAGTGGGCAAGTAAGTGGGCAAGTAAGTGGGCAAGTAAGTGGGCAAGTAAGTGGGCAAGTAAGTGGGCAAGTAAGTGGGCAAGTAAGTGGGCAAGTAAGTGGGCAAGTAAGTGGGCAAGTAAGTGGGCAAGTAAGTGGGCAAGTAAGTGGGCAAGTAAGTGGGCAAGTAAGTGGGCAAGTAAGTGGGCAAGTAAGTAGGCAAGTAAGTGGGCAAGTAAGTAGGCAAGTAAGTGGGCAAGTAAGTGGGCAAGTAAGTAGGCAAGTAAGTAGGCAAGTAAGTAGGCAAGTAAGTAGGCAAGTAAGTGGGCAGTTAGGAAGGCAAGTAAGTAGGCAAGTAAGTAGGCAAGTAAGTGGGCAAGTAAGTGGGCAAGTAAGTGGGCAAGTAAGTAGGCAAGTAAGTAGGCAAGTAAGTAGGCAAGTAAGTAGGCAAGTAAGTGGGCAAGTAAGTGGGCAAGTAAGTAGGCAAGTAAGTGGGCAAGTAAGTGGGCAGGTAAGTGGGCAGGTAAGTGGGCAAGTAAGTGGGCAAGTAAGTGGGCAAGTAAGTAGGCAAGTAAGTGGGCAAGTAAGTGGGCAAGTAAGTAGGCAAGTAAGTGGGCAAGTAAGTGGGCAAGTAAGTGGGCAAGTAAGTGGGCAAGTAAGTGGGCAAGTAAGTGGCAAGTAAGTGGCAAGTAAGTGGGCAAGTAAGTAGGGCAAGTAAGTGGGCAAGTAAGTGGGCAAGTAAGTGGGCAAGTAAGTGGGCAAGTAAGTGGGCAAGTAAGTGGGCAAGTAAGTGGGCAAGTAAGTGGGCAAGTAAGTGGGCAAGTAAGTGGGCAAGTAAGTGGGCAAGTAAGTGGGCAAGTAAGTGGGCAAGTAAGTGGGCAAGTAAGTGGGCAAGTAAGTGGGCAAGTAAGTGGGCAAGTAAGTTGGCAAGTAAGTGGGCAAGTAAGTGGGCAAGTAAGTGGGCAAGTAAGTGGGCAAGTAAGTGGGCAAGTAAGTAGGCAAGTAAGTGGGCAAGTAAGTGGGCAAGTAAGTGGGCAAGTAAGTGGGCAAGTAAGTGGGCAAGTAAGTGGGCAAGTAAGTGGGCAAGTAAGTGGGCAAGTAAGTGGGCAAGTAAGTGGGCAAGTAAGTGGGCAAGTAAGTGGGCAAGTAAGTGGGCAAGTAAGTGGGCAAGTAAGTGGGCAAGTAAGTGGGCAAGTAAGTGGGCAAGTAAGTGGGCAAGTAAGTGGCAAGTAAGTGGGCAAGTAAGTGGGCAAGTAAGTGGGCAAGTAAGTGGGCAAGTAAGTGGGCAAGTAAGTGGGCAAGTAAGTGGGCAAGTAAGTGGGCAAGTAAGTGGGCAAGTAAGTGGGCAAGTAAGTGGGCAAGTAAGTGGGCAAGTAAGTGGGCAAGTAAGTGGGCAAGTAAGTGGGCAAGTAAGTGGGCAAGTAAGTGGGCAAGTAAGTGGGCAAGTAAGTGGGCAAGTAAGTGGGAACGTAAGTGGGCAAGTAATTGGGCAAGGTAAGTGGGCAAGTAAGTGGGCAAGTAAGTGGGCAAGTAAGTGGGCAGAGTAGTGGGCGAAGTTAGTGGGCAAGTAAGTAGGGCAAGTAAGTGGCAAGTAAGTGGCAAGTAAGTGGGCAAGTAAGTGGGCAAGTAAGTGGGCAAGTAAGTGGGCAAGTAAGTGGGCAAGTAAGTGGGCAAGTTAAGTAGGCAAGTAAGTAGGCAAGTAAGTAGGCCAGTAAGGTGGGCAAGTTAAGTGGGCAATTAAGTGGCAAGTAAGTGGGCAAGTAAGTGGGCAAGTAAGTAGGCAAGTAAGTGGGCAAGTAAGTAGGCAAGTAAGTAGGCAAGTAAGTAGGCAAGTAAGTAGGCAAGTAAGTAGGCAAGTAAGTAGGCAAGTAAGTAGGCAAGTAAGTGGGCAAGTAAGTGGGCAAGTAAGTAGGCAAGTAAGTAGGCAAGTAAGTAGGCAAGTAAGTAGGCAAGTAAGTAGGCAAGTAAGTGGGCAAGTAAGTAGGCAAGTAAGTAGGCAAGTAAGTAGGCAAGTAAGTAGGCAAGTAAGTAGGCAAGTAAGTAGGCAAGTACGTAGGCAAGTAAGTAGGCAAGTAAGTAGGCAAGTAAGTAGGCAAGTAAGTAGGCAAGTAAGTAGGCAAGTAAGTAGGCAAGTAAGTAGGCAAGTAGTAGGCAAGTAAGTAGGCAAGTAAGTAGGCAAGTAAGTAGGCAAGTAAGTAGGCAAGTAAGTAGGCAAGTAAGTAGGCAAGTAAGTAGGCAAGTAAGTAGGCAAGTAAGTGGGCAAGTAAGTGGGCAAGTAAGTGGGCAAGTAAGTAGGCAAGTAAGTGGGCAAGTAAGTGGGCAAGTAAGTGGGCAAGTAAGTGGGCAAGTAAGTGGGCAAGTAAGTGGGCAAGTAAGTGGGCAAGTAAGTGGGCAAGTAAGTGGGCAAGTAAGTGGGCAAGTAAGTGGGCAAGTAAGTGGGCAAGTAAGTGGGCAAGTAAGTGGGCAAGTAAGTGGGCAAGTAAGTAGGCAAGTAAGTGGGCAAGTAAGTGGGCAAGTAAGTGGGCAAGTAAGTGGGCAAGTAAGTGGGCAAGTAAGTGGGCAAGTAAGTGGGCAAGTAAGTAGGCAAGTAAGTAGGCAAGTAAGTGGGCAAGTAAGTGGGCAAGTAAGTAGGCAAGTAAGTGGGCAAGTAAGTGGGCAAGTAAGTAGGCAAGTAAGTAGGCAAGTAAGTAGGCAAGTAAGTAGGCAAGTAAGTGGGCAAGTAAGTAGGCAAGTAAGTAGGCAAGTAAGTGGGCAAGTAAGTGGGCAAGTAAGTGGGCAAGTAAGTAGGCAAGTAAGTGGGCAAGTAAGTGGGCAAGTAAGTGGGCAAGTAAGTGGGCAAGTAAGTGGGCAAGTAAGTGGGCAAGTAAGTGGCAAGTAAGTGGGCAAGTAAGTGGGCAAGTAAGTGGGCAAGTAAGTGGGCAAGTAAGTGGGCAAGTAAGTGGGCAAGTAAGTGGGCAAGTAAGTAGGCAAGTAAGTGGGCAAGTAAGTGGGCAAGTAAGTGGGCAAGTAAGTGGGCAAGTAAGTGGGCAAGTAAGTGGCCAGTAAGTGGGCAAGTAAGTGGGCAAGTAATGTGGGCAAGTAAGTGGGCAAGTAAGTGGGCAAGTAAGTGGGCAAGTAAGTGGGCAAGTAAGTGGGCAAGTAAGTGGGCAAGTAAGTGGGCAAGTAAGTAGGCAAGTAAGTGGGCAAGTAAGTGGGCAAGTAAGTGGGCAAGTAAGTGGGCAAGTAAGTAGGCAAGTAAGTGGGCAAGTAAGTGGGCAAGTAGTGGCAAGTAATGGGCAAGTAAGTAGGGCAAGTAAGTGGGCAAGTAAGTGGGCAAGTAAGTAGGCAAGTAAGTGGGCAAGTAAGTGGGCAAGTAAGTAGGCAAGTAAGTAGGCAAGTAAGTGGGCAAGTAAGTGGGCAAGTAAGTAGGCAAGTAAGTGGGCAAGTAAGTAGGCAAGTAAGTAGGCAAGTAAGTGGGCAAGTAAGTGGGCAAGTAAGTAGGCAAGTAAGTGGGCAAGTAAGTAGGCAAGTAAGTAGGCAAGTAAGTAGGCAAGTAAGTAGGCAAGTAAGTAGGCAAGTAAGTAGGCAAGTAAGTAGGCAAGTAAGTAGGCAAGTAAGTGGGCAAGTAAGTGGGCAAGTAAGTAGGCAAGTAAGTAGGCAAGTAAGTAGGCAAGTAAGTAGGCAAGTAAGTGGGCAAGTAAGTGGGCAAGTAAGTAGGCAAGTAAGTAGGCAAGTAAGTAGGCAAGTAAGTAGGCAAGTAAGTAGGCAAGTAAGTGGGCAAGTAAGTAGGCAAGTAAGTAGGCAAGTAAGTAGGCAAGTAAGTAGGCAAGTAAGTAGGCAAGTAAGTAGGCAAGTAAGTAGGCAAGTAAGTAGGCAAGTAAGTAGGCAAGTAAGTAGGCAAGTAAGTAGGCAAGTAAGTAGGCAAGTAAGTAGGCAAGTAAGTAGGCAAGTAAGTAGGGTAAGTAAGTAGGCAAGTAAGTGGCAAGTAAGTGGGCAAGTAAGTAGGCAAGTAAGTGGGCAAGTAAGTGGGCAAGTAAGTGGGCAAGTAAGTGGGCAAGTAAGTGGGCAAGTAAGTAGGCAAGTAAGTGGGCAAGTAAGTGGGCAAGTAAGTAGGCAAGTAAGTGGGCAAGTAAGTAGGCAAGTAAGTAGGCAAGTAAGTGGGCAAGTGGGCAAGTAAGTGGGCAAGTAAGTGGGCAAGTAAGTAGGCAAGTAACGTAGGGCAAGTAAGTAGGCAAGTAAGTAGGCAAGTAAGTGGGCAAGTAAGTAGGCAAGTAAGTGGGCAAGTAAGTGGGCAAGTAAGTAGGCAAGTAAGTAGGCAAGTAAGTAGGCAAGTAAGTAGGCAAGTAAGTAGGCAAGTAAGTAGGCAAGTAAGTAGGCAAGTAAGTAGGAAGTAGGCAAGTAAGTGGGCAAGTAAGTAGGCAAGTAAGTAGGCAAGTAAGTAGGCAAGTAAGTGGCAAGTAAGTGGGCAAGTAAGTGGGCAAGTAAGTGGGCAAGTAAGTGGGCAAGTAAGTAGGCAAGTAAGTGGGCAAGTAAGTGGGCAAGTAAGTAGGCAAGTAAGTAGGCAAGTAAGTGGGCAAGTAAGTGGGCAAGTAAGTAGGCAAGTAAGTGGGCAAGTAAGTAGGCAAGTAAGTAGGCAAGTAAGTGGGCAAGTAAGTGGGCAAGTAAGTAGGCAAGTAAGTAGGCAAGTAAGTAGGCAAGTAAGTGGGCAAGTAAGTGGGCAAGTAAGTGGGCAAGTAAGTGGGCAAGTAAGTAGGCAAGTAAGTAGGCAAGTAAGTAGGCAAGTAAGTGGGCAAGTAAGTGGGCAAGTAAGTAGGCAAGTAAGTAGGGCAAGTAAGTGGGCAAGTAAGTGGGCAAGTAAGTAGGCAAGTAAGTTGGCAAGTAAGTAGGCAAGTAAGTGGGCAAGTAAGTAGGCAAGTAAGTGGGCAAGTAAGTGGGCAAGTAAGTGGGCAAGTAAGTGGGCAAGTAAGTGGGCAAGTAAGTAGGCAAGTAAGTGGGCAAGTAAGTGGGCAAGTAAGTGGGCAAGTAAGTGGGCAAGTAAGTGGGCAAGTAAGTAGGCAAGTAAGTGGGCAAGTAAGGAGGCAAGTAAGTGGGCAAGTAAGTAGGCAAGTAAGTAGGCAAGTAAGTAGGCAAGTAAGTAGGCAAGTAAGTGGGCAAGTAGGCAGTAAGTGAGGCAAGTAAGTAGGCAAGTAAGTAGGCAAGTAAGTGGGCAAGTAAGGAGGCAAAGTAAGTGGGCAAGTAAGTAGGCAAGTAAGTAGGCAAGTAAGTAGGCAAGTAAGTAGGCAAGTAAGTAGGCAAGTAAGTAGGCAAGTAAGTAGGCAAGTAAGTAGGCAAGTAAGTGGGCAAGTAAGTAGGCAAGTAAGTAGGCAAGTAAGTGGGCAAGTAAGTAGGCAAGTAAGTAGGCAAGTAAGTGGGCAAGTAAGTGGGCAAGTAAGTGGGCAAGTAAGTGGGCAAGTAAGTGGGCAAGTAAGTAGGCAAGTAAGTGGGCAAGTAAGTAGGCAAGTAAGTGGGCAAGTAAGTGGGCAAGTAAGTAGGCAAGTAAGTAGGCAAGTAAGTAGGCAAGTAAGTAGGCAAGTAAGTGGGCAAGTAAGTGGGCAAGTAAGTGGGCAAGTAAGTAGGCAAGTAAGTAGGCAAGTAAGTGGGCAAGTAAGTGGGCAAGTAAGTGGGCAAGTAAGTGGGCAAGTAAGTGGGCAAGTAAGTGGGCAAGTAAGTGGGCAAGTAAGTAGGCAAGTAAGTAGGCAAGTAAGTAGGCAAGTAAGTAGGCAAGTAAGTAGGCAAGTAAGTAGGCAAGTAAGTAGGCAAGTAAGTAGGCAAGTAAGTAGGCAAGTAAGTAGGCAAGTAAGTAGGCAAGTAAGTAGGCAAGTAGTAGGCAAGTAAGTAGGCAAGTAAGTAGGCAAGTAAGTAGGCAAGTAAGTAGGCAGGTAAGTAGGCAAGTAAGTAGGCAGGTAAGTAGGCAAGTAAGTAGGCAAGTAAGTAGGCAAGTAAGTAGGCAAGTAAGTAGGCAGGTAAGTAGGCAAGTAAGTAGGCAAGTAAGTAGGGCAAGTAAGTAGGCAAGTAAGTAGGCAAGTAAGTAGGCAAGTAAAGTAGGCAAGTAAGTAGGCAAGTAAGTAGGCAAGTAAGTAGGCAAGTAAGTAGGCAAGTAAGTAGGCAAGTAAGTAGGCAAGTAAGTAGGCAAGTAAGTAGGCAAGTAAGTAGGCAAGTAAGTAGGCAAGTAAGTAGGCAAGTAAGTAGGCAAGTAAGTAGGCAAGTAAGTAGGCAAGTAAGTAGGCAAGGTAGTAGGCAAGTAAGTAGGCAAGTAAGTAGGCAAGTAAGTAGGCAAGTAAGTAGGCAAGTAAGTAGGCAAGTAAGTAGGCAAGTAAGTAGGCAAGTAAGTAGGCAAGTAAGTAGGCAAGTAAGTAGGCAAGTAAGGAGGCAAGTAAGGAGGCAAGTAAGTAGGCAAGTAAGTAGGCAAGTAAGTAGGCAAGTAAGTAGGCAAGTAAGTAGGCAAGTAAGTAGGCAAGTAAGTAGGCAAGTAAGTAGGCAAGTAAGTAGGCAAGTAAGTAGGCAAGTAAGTAGGCAAGTAAGTAGGCAAGTATAGTAGGCAAGTAAGTAGGCAAGTAAGTAGGCAAGTAAGTAGGCAAGTAAGTAGGCAAGTAAGTAGGCAAGTAAGTAGGCAAGTAAGTAGGCAAGTAAGTAGGCAAGTAAGTAGGCAAGTAAGTAGGCAAGTAAGTAGGCAAGTAAGTGGGCAAGTAAGTAGGCAAGTAAGTAGGCAAGTAAGTAGGGCAAGTAAGTAGGGCAAGTAAGTAGGCAAGTAAGTGGGCAAGTAAGTAGGGCAAGTAAGTGGGCAAGTAAGTGGGCAAGTAAGTGGGCAAGTAAGTGGGCAAGTAAGTGGGCGAGTAAGTGGGCGAGTAAGTGGGCAAGTAAGTGGGCAAGTAAGTGGGCAAGTAAGTGGGCCAGTAAGTGGGCAAGTAGAGTAAGTGGGCAAGTAAGTGGGCAAGTAAGTGGGCAAGTAAGTGGGCAAGTAAGTGGGCAAGTAAGTAGGGCAAGTAAGTGGGCAAGTAAGTGGGCAAGTAAGTGGGCAAGTAAGTAGGGCAAGTAAGTAGGCAAGTAAGTGGGCAAGTAAGTGAGGCAAGTAAGTAGGGCAAGTAAGTAGGGCAAGTAAGTAGGGCAAGTAAGTAGGCAAGTAAGTAGGCAAGTAAGTAGGCAAGTAAGTAGGGCAAGTAAGTAGGCAAGTAAGTGGGCAAGTAAGTAGGCAAGTAAGTAGGCAAGTAAGTAGGCAAGTAAGTAGGCAAGTAAGTAGGCAAGTAAGTAGGCAAGTAAGTAGGCAAGTAAGTAGGCAAGTAAGAAGTCAAGTAAGTAGGCAAGTAAGTAGGCAAGTAAGTAGGCAAGTAAGTAGGAAAGTAAGTAGGCAAGTAAGTAGGCAAGTAAGTAGGCAAGTAAGTAGGCAAGTAAGTAGGCAAGTAGTAGGCCAGTAAGTAGGGCAAGTAAGTAGGCAAGTAAGTAGGCAAGTAAGTAGGCAAGTAAGTAGGCAAGTAAGTTGGCAAGTAAGTTGGCAAGTAAGTAGGCAAGTAAGTAGGCAAGTAAGTAGGCAAGTAAGTAGGCAAGTAAGTAGGCAAGTAAGTAGGCAAGTAAGTAGGCAAGTAAGTAGGCAAGTAAGTAGGCAAGGAAGTAGGCAAGTAAGTAGGCAAGTAAGTAGGCAAGTAAGTAGGCAAGTAAGTAGGCAAGTAAGTAGGCAAGTAAGTAGGCAAGTAAGTAGGCAAGTAAGTAGGCAAGTAAGTAGGCAAGTAAGTAGGCAAGTAAGTAGGCAAGTAAGTAGGCAGTAAGTAGGCAAGTAAGTAGGCAAGTAAGTAGGCAAGTAAGTAGGCAAGTAAGTAGGCAAGTAAGTAGGCAAGTAAGTAGCAAGTAAGTAGGCAAGTAAGTAGGCAAGTAAGTAGGCAAGTAAGTAGGCAAGTAAGTAGGCAAGTAAGTAGGCAAGTAAGTAGGCAGGTAGGTAGGCAAGTAAGTAGGCAAGTAAGGAGGGCAGTAAGTAGGCAAGTAAGTAGGCAAGTAAGTAGGCAAGTAAGTAGGCAAGTAAGTAGGCAAGTAAGTAGGCAAGTAAGTAGGCAAGAAAGTAGGCAAGTAAGTAGGCAAGTAAGTAGGCAAGTAAGTAGGCAAGTAAGTAGGCAAGTAAGTAGGAAAGTAAGTAGGCAAGTAAGTAGGCAAGTAAGTAGGCAAGTAAGTAGGCAAGTAAGTAGGCAAGTAAGTAGGCAAGTAAGTAGGCAAGTAAGTAGGCAAGTAAGTAGGCAAGTAAGTAGGCAAGTAAGTAGGGAAGTAAGTAGGCAAGTAAGTAGGCAAGTAAGTAGGCAAGTAAGTAGGCAAGTAAGTGGGCAAGTAAGTAGGCAAGTAAGTAGGCAAGTAAGTAGGCAAGTAAGTGGGCAAGTAAGTAGGCAAGTAAGTAGGCAAGTAAGTAGGCAAGTAAGTAGGCAAGTAAGTAGGCAAGTAAGTAGGCAAGTAAGTGGGCAAGTAAGTAGGCAAGTAAGTAGGCAAGTAAGTAGGCAAGTAAGTAGGCAAGTAAGTAGGCAAGTAAGTAGGCAAGTAAGTAGGCAAGTAAGTAGGCAAGTAAGTAGGCAAGTAAGTAGGCAAGTAAGTAGGCAAGTAAGTAGGCAAGTAAGTAGGCAAGTAAGTAGGCAAGTAAGTAGGCAAGTAAGTAGGCAAGTAAGTAGGCAAGTAAGTAGGCAAGTAAGTAGGGCAAGTAAGTAGGCAAGTAAGTAGGCAAGTAAGTAGGCAAGTAAGTAGGCAAGTAAGTAGGCAAGTAAGTAGGGCAAGTAAGTAGGCAAGTAAGTAGGCAAGTAAGTAGGCAAGTAAGTAGGCAAGTAAGTAGGCAAGTAAGTAGGCAAGTAAGTAGGCAAGTAAGTAGGCAAGTAAGTAGGCAAGTAAGTAGGCAAGTAAGTAGGCAAGTAAGTAGGCAAGTAAGTAGGCAAGTAAGTAGGCAAGTAAGTAGGCAAGTAAGTAGGCAAGTAAGTAGGCAAGTAAGTAGGCAAGTAAGTAGGCAAGTAAGTAGGCAAGTAAGTAGGCAAGTAAGTAGGCAAGTAAGTAGGCAAGTAAGTAGGCAAGTAAGTAGGCAAGTAAGTAGGCAAGTAAGTAGGCAAGTAAGTAGGCAAGTAAGTAGGCAAGTAAGTAGGCAAGTAAGTAGGCAAGTAAGTAGGCAAGTAAGTAGGCAAGTAAGTAGGCAAGTAAGTAGGCAAGTAAGTAGGCAAGTAAGTAGGCAAGTAAGTAGGCAAGTAAGTAGGCAAGTAAGTAGGCAAGTAAGTAGGCAAGTAAGTAGGCAAGTAAGTAGGCAAGTAAGTAGGCAAGTAAGTAGGCAAGTAAGTAGGCAAGTAAGTAGGCAAGTAAGTAGGCAAGTAAGTAGGCAAGTAAGTAGGCAAGTAAGTAGGCAAGTAAGTAGGCAAGTAAGTAGGCAAGTAAGTAGGCAAGTAAGTAGGCAAGTAAGTAGGCAAGTAAGTAGGCAGGTAAGTAGGCAAGTAAGTAGGCAAGTAAGTAGGCAAGTAAGTAGGCAAGTAAGTAGGCAAGTAAGTAGGCAAGTAAGTAGGCAAGTAAGTAGGCAAGTAAGTAGGCAAGTAAGTAGGCAATTAAGTAGGCAAGTAAGTAGGCAAGTAAGTAGGCAAGTAAGTAGGCAAGTAAGTAGGCAAGTAAGTAGGCAATTAAGTAGGCAAGTAAGTAGGCAAGTAAGTAGGCAAGTAAGTAGGCAAGTAAGTAGGCAAGTAAGTAGGCAAGTAAGTAGGCAAGTAAGTAGGCAAGTAAGTAGGCAAGTAAGTAGGCAAGTAAGTAGGCAAGTAAGTAGGCAAGTAAGTAGGCAAGTAAGTAGGCAAGTAAGTAGGCAAGTAAGTAGGCAAGTAAGTAGGCAAGTAAGTAGGCAAGTAAGTAGGCCAGTAAGTAGGCAAGTAAGTAGGCAAGTAAGTAGGCAAGTAAGTAGGCAAGTAAGGAGGCAAGTAAGTAGGCAAGTAAGTAGGCAAGTAAGTAGGCAAGTAAGTAGGCAAGTAAGTAGGCAAGTAAGTAGGCAAGTAAGTAGGCAAGTAAGTAGGCAAGTAAGTAGGCAAGTAAGTAGGCAGTAAGGAGGCAAGTAAGTAGGCAAGTAAGTAGCAAGTAAGTAGGCAAGTAAGTAGGCAAGTAAGTAGGCAGGTAAGTAGGCAAGTAAGTAGGCAAGTAAGTAGGCAAGTAAGTAGGCAAGTAAGTAGGCAAGTAATGTAGGCAAGTAAGTAGGCAAGTAAGTAGGCAAGTAATTAGGCAAGTAAGTAGGCAAGTAAGTAGGCAAGTAAGTAGGCAAGTAAGTAGGCAAGTAAGTAGGCAAGTAAGTAGGCAAGTAAGTAGCAAGTAAAGTAGGCAAGTAAGTAGGCAAGTAAGTAGGCAAGTAAGTAGGCAAGTAAGTAGGCAAGTAAGTAGGAAAGTAAGTAGGCAAGTAAGTAGGCAAGTAAGTAGGCAAGTAAGGAGGCAAGTAAGTAGGCAAGTAAGTAGGCAAGTAAGTAGGCAAGGTAAGTAGGCAAGTAAGTAGGCAAGTAAGTAGGCAAGTAAGTAGGCAAGTAAGTAGGCAAGTAAGTAGGCAAGTAAGTAGGCAAGTAAGTAGGCAAGTAAGTAGGCAAGTAAGTAGGCAAGTAAGTAGGCAAGTAAGTAGGCAAGTAAGTAGGCAAGTAAGTAGGCAAGTAAGTAGGCAAGTAAGTAGGCAAGTAAGTAGGCAAGTAAGTAGGCAAGTAAGTAGGCAAGTAAGTAGGCAAGTAAGTAGGCAAGTAAGTAGGCAAGTAAGTAGGCAAGTAAGTAGGCAAGTAAGTAGGCAAGTAAGTAGGCAAGTAAGTAGGCAAGTAAGTAGGCAAGTAAGTAGGCAAGTAAGTAGGCAAGTAAGTAGGCAAGTAAGTAGGCAAGTAAGTAGGCAAGTAAGTAGGCAAGTAAGTAGGCAAGTAAGTAGGCAAGTAAGTAGGCAAGTAAGTAGGCAAGTAAGTAGGCAAGTAAGTAGGCAAGTAAGTAGGCAAGTAAGTAGGCAAGTAAGTAGGCAAGTAAGTAGGCAAGTAAGTAGGCAAGTAAGTAGGCAAGTAAGTAGGCAAGTAAGTAGGCAAGTAAGTAGGCAAGTAAGTAGGCAAGTAAGTAGGCAAGTAAGTAGGCAAGTAAGTAGGCAAGTAAGTAGGCAAGTAAGTAGGCAAGTAAGTAGGCAAGTAAGTAGGCAAGTAAGTAGGCAAGTAAGTAGGCAAGTAAGTAGGCAAGTAAGTAGGCAAGTAAGTAGGCAAGTAAGTAGGCAAGTAAGTAGGCAAGTAAGTAGGCAAGTAAGTAGGCAAGTAAGTAGGCAAGTAAGTAGGCAAGTAAGTAGGCAAGTAAGTAGGCAAGTAAGTAGGCAAGTAAGTAGGCAAGTAAGTAGGCAAGTAAGTAGGCAAGTAAGTAGGCAAGTAAGTAGGCAAGTAAGTAGGCAAGTAAGTAGGCAAGTAAGTAGGCAAGTAAGTAGGCAAGTAAGTAGGCAAGTAAGTAGGCAAGTAAGTAGGCAAGTAAGTAGGCAAGTAAGTAGGCAAGTAAGTAGGCAAGTAAGTAGGCAAGTAAGTAGGCAAGTAAGTAGGCAAGTAAGTAGGCAAGTAAGTAGGCAAGTAAGTAGGCAAGTAAGTAGGCAAGTAAGTAGGCAAGTAAGTAGGCAAGTAAGTAGGCAAGTAAGTAGGCAAGTAAGTAGGCAAGTAAGTAGGCAAGTAAGTAGGCAAGTAAGTAGGCAAGTAAGTAGGCAAGTAAGTAGGCAAGTAAGTAGGCAAGTAAGTAGGCAAGTAAGTAGGCAAGTAAGTAGGCAAGTAAGTAGGCAAGTAAGTAGGCAAGTAAGTAGGCAAGTAAGTAGGCAAGTAAGTAGGCAAGTAAGTAGGCAAGTAAGTAGGCAAGTAAGTAGGCAAGTAAGTAGGCAAGTAAGTAGGCAAGTAAGTAGGCAAGTAAGTAGGCAAGTAAGTAGGCAAGTAAGTAGGCAAGTAAGTAGGCAAGTAAGTAGGCAAGTAAGTAGTAAGTAGGCAAGTAAGTAGGCAAGTAAGTAGGCAAGTAAGTAGGCAAGTAAGTAGGCAAGTAAGTAGGCAAGTAAGTAGGCAAGTAAGTAGGCAAGTAAGTAGGCAAGTAAGTAGGCAAGTAAGTAGGCAAGTAAGTAGGCAAGTAAGTAGGCAAGTAAGTAGGCAAGTAAGTAGGCAAGTAAGTAGGGCAAGTAAGTAGGAAGTAAGTAGGCAAGTAACGTAGGCAAGTAAAGTAGGCAAGTAAGTAGGCAAGTAAGTAGGCAAGTAAGTAGGAAGTAAGTAGGCAAGGTAAGTAGGCAAGTAAGTAGGCAAGGTAAGTAGGCAAGTAAGTAGGCAAGTAAGTAGGGCAAGTAAGTAGGCAAGTAAGTAGGCAAGTAAGTAGGCAAGTAAGTAGGCAAGTAAGTAGGCAAGTAAGTAGGCAAGTAAGTAGGCAAGTAAGTAGGCAAGTACGTAGGCAAGTAAGTAGGCAAGTAAGTAGGCAAGTAAGTAGGCAAAATAAGTAGGCAAGTAAGTAGGCAAGTAAGTAGGCAAGTAAGTAGGCAAGTAAGTAGGCAAGTAAGTAGGCAAGTAAGTAGGCAAGTAAGTAGGCAAGTAAGTAGGCAAGTAAGTAGGCAAGTAAGTAGGCAAGTAAGTAGGCAAGTAAGTAGGCAAGTAAGTAGGCAAGTAAGTAGGCAAGTAAGTAGGCAAGTAAGTAGGCAAGTAAGTAGGCAAGTAAGTAGGCAAGTAAGTAGGCAAGTAAGTAGGCAAGTAAGTAGGCAAGTAAGTAGGCAAGTAAGTAGGCAAGTAAGTAGGCAAGTAAGTAGGCAAGTAAGTAGGCAAGTAAGTAGGCAAGTAAGTAGGCAAGTAAGTAGGCAAGTAAGTAGGCAAGTAAGTAGGCAAGTAAGTAGGCAAGTAAGTAGGCAAGTAAGTAGGCAAGTAAGTAGGCAAGTAAGTAGGCAAGTAAGTAGGCAAGTAAGTAGGCAAGTAAGTAGGCAAGTAAGTAGGCAAGTAAGTAGGCAAGTAAGTAGGCAAGTAAGTAGGCAAGTAAGTAGGCAAGTAAGTAGGCAAGTAAGTAGGCAAGTAAGTAGGCAAGTAAGTAGGCAAGTAAGTAGGCAAGTAAGTAGGCAAGTAAGTAGGCAAGTAAGTAGGCAAGTAAGTAGGCAAGTAAGTAGGCAAGTAAGTAGGCAAGTAAGTAGGCAAGTAAGTAGGCAAGTAAGTAGGCAAGTAAGTAGGCAAGTAAGTAGGCAAGTAAGTAGGCAAGTAAGTAGGCAAGTAAGTAGGCAAGTAAGTAGGCAAGTAAGTAGGCAAGTAAGTAGGCAAGTAAGTAGGCAAGTAAGTAGGCAAGTAAGTAGGCAAGTAAGTAGGCAAGTAAGTAGGCAAGTAAGTAGGCAAGTAAGTAGGCAAGTAAGTAGGCAAGTAAGTAGGCAAGTAAGTAGGCAAGTAAGTAGGCAAGTAAGTAGGCAAGTAAGTAGGCAAGTAAGTAGGCAAGTAAGTAGGCAAGTAAGTAGGCAAGTAAGTAGGCAAGTAAGTAGGCAAGTAAGTAGGCAAGTAAGTAGGCAAGTAAGTAGGCAAGTAAGTAGGCAAGTAAGTAGGCAAGTAAGTAGGCAAGTAAGTAGGCAAGTAAGTAGGCAAGTAAGTAGGCAAGTAAGTAGGCAAGTAAGTAGGCAAGTAAGTAGGCAAGTAAGTAGGCAAGTAAGTAGGCAAGTAAGTAGGCAAGTAAGTAGGCAAGTAAGTAGGCAAGTAAGTAGGCAAGTAAGTAGGCAAGTAAGTAGGCAAGTAAGTAGGCAAGTAAGTAGGCAAGTAAGTAGGCAAGTAAGTAGGCAAGTAAGTAGGCAAGTAAGTAGGCAAGTAAGTAGGCAAGTAAGTAGGCAAGTAAGTAGGCAAGTAAGTAGGCAAGTAAGTAGGCAAGTAAGTAGGCAAGTAAGTAGGCAAGTAAGTAGGCAAGTAAGTAGGCAAGTAAGTAGGCAAGTAAGTAGGCAAGTAAGTAGGCAAGTAAGTAGGCAAGTAAGTAGGCAAGTAAGTAGGCAAGTAAGTAGGCAAGTAAGTAGGCAAGTAAGTAGGCAAGTAAGTAGGCAAGTAAGTAGGCAAGTAAGTAGGCAAGTAAGTAGGCAAGTAAGTAGGCAAGTAAGTAGGCAAGTAAGTAGGCAAGTAAGTAGGCAAGTAAGTAGGCAAGTAAGTAGGCAAGTAAGTAGGCAAGTAAGTAGGCAAGTAAGTAGGCAAGTAAGTAGGCAAGTAAGTAGGCAAGTAAGTAGGCAAGTAAGTAGGCAAGTAAGTAGGCAAGTAAGTAGGCAAGTAAGTAGGCAAGTAAGTAGGCAAGTAAGTAGGCAAGTAAGTAGGCAAGTAAGTAGGCAAGTAAGTAGGCAAGTAAGTAGGCAAGTAAGTAGGCAAGTAAGTAGGCAAGTAAGTAGGCAAGTAAGTAGGCAAGTAAGTAGGCAAGTAAGTAGGCAAGTAAGTAGGCAAGTAAGTAGGCAAGTAAGTAGGCAAGTAAGTAGGCAAGTAAGTAGGCAAGTAAGTAGGCAAGTAAGTAGGCAAGTAAGTAGGCAAGTAAGTAGGCAAGTAAGTAGGCAAGTAAGTAGGCAAGTAAGTAGGCAAGTAAGTAGGCAAGTAAGTAGGCAAGTAAGTAGGCAAGTAAGTAGGCAAGTAAGTAGGCAAGTAAGTAGGCAAGTAAGTAGGCAAGTAAGTAGGCAAGTAAGTAGGCAAGTAAGTAGGCAAGTAAGTAGGCAAGTAAGTAGGCAAGTAAGTAGGCAAGTAAGTAGGCAAGTAAGTAGGCAAGTAAGTAGGCAAGTAAGTAGGCAAGTAAGTAGGCAAGTAAGTAGGCAAGTAAGTAGGCAAGTAAGTAGGCAAGTAAGTAGGCAAGTAAGTAGGCAAGTAAGTAGGCAAGTAAGTAGGCAAGTAAGTAGGCAAGTAAGTAGGCAAGTAAGTAGGCAAGTAAGTAGGCAAGTAAGTAGGCAAGTAAGTAGGCAAGTAAGTAGGCAAGTAAGTAGGCAAGTAAGTAGGCAAGTAAGTAGGCAAGTAAGTAGGCAAGTAAGTAGGCAAGTAAGTAGGCAAGTAAGTAGGCAAGTAAGTAGGCAAGTAAGTAGGCAAGTAAGTAGGCAAGTAAGTAGGCAAGTAAGTAGGCAAGTAAGTAGGCAAGTAAGTAGGCAAGTAAGTAGGCAAGTAAGTAGGCAAGTAAGTAGGCAAGTAAGTAGGCAAGTAAGTAGGCAAGTAAGTAGGCAAGTAAGTAGGCAAGTAAGTAGGCAAGTAAGTAGGCAAGTAAGTAGGCAAGTAAGTAGGCAAGTAAGTAGGCAAGTAAGTAGGCAAGTAAGTAGGCAAGTAAGTAGGCAAGTAAGTAGGCAAGTAAGTAGGCAAGTAAGTAGGCAAGTAAGTAGGCAAGTAAGTAGGCAAGTAAGTAGGCAAGTAAGTAGGCAAGTAAGTAGGCAAGTAAGTAGGCAAGTAAGTAGGCAAGTAAGTAGGCAAGTAAGTAGGCAAGTAAGTAGGCAAGTAAGTAGGCAAGTAAGTAGGCAAGTAAGTAGGCAAGTAAGTAGGCAAGTAAGTAGGCAAGTAAGTAGGCAAGTAAGTAGGCAAGTAAGTAGGCAAGTAAGTAGGCAAGTAAGTAGGCAAGTAAGTAGGCAAGTAAGTAGGCAAGTAAGTAGGCAAGTAAGTAGGCAAGTAAGTAGGCAAGTAAGTAGGCAAGTAAGTAGGCAAGTAAGTAGGCAAGTAAGTAGGCAAGTAAGTAGGCAAGTAAGTAGGCAAGTAAGTAGGCAAGTAAGTAGGCAAGTAAGTAGGCAAGTAAGTAGGCAAGTAAGTAGGCAAGTAAGTAGGCAAGTAAGTAGGCAAGTAAGTAGGCAAGTAAGTAGGCAAGTAAGTAGGCAAGTAAGTAGGCAAGTAAGTAGGCAAGTAAGTAGGCAAGTAAGTAGGCAAGTAAGTAGGCAAGTAAGTAGGCAAGTAAGTAGGCAAGTAAGTAGGCAAGTAAGTAGGCAAGTAAGTAGGCAAGTAAGTAGGCAAGTAAGTAGGCAAGTAAGTAGGCAAGTAAGTAGGCAAGTAAGTAGGCAAGTAAGTAGGCAAGTAAGTAGGCAAGTAAGTAGGCAAGTAAGTAGGCAAGTAAGTAGGCAAGTAAGTAGGCAAGTAAGTAGGCAAGTAAGTAGGCAAGTAAGTAGGCAAGTAAGTAGGCAAGTAAGTAGGCAAGTAAGTAGGCAAGTAAGTAGGCAAGTAAGTAGGCAAGTAAGTAGGCAAGTAAGTAGGCAAGTAAGTAGGCAAGTAAGTAGGCAAGTAAGTAGGCAAGTAAGTAGGCAAGTAAGTAGGCAAGTAAGTAGGCAAGTAAGTAGGCAAGTAAGTAGGCAAGTAAGTAGGCAAGTAAGTAGGCAAGTAAGTAGGCAAGTAAGTAGGCAAGTAAGTAGGCAAGTAAGTAGGCAAGTAAGTAGGCAAGTAAGTAGGCAAGTAAGTAGGCAAGTAAGTAGGCAAGTAAGTAGGCAAGTAAGTAGGCAAGTAAGTAGGCAAGTAAGTAGGCAAGTAAGTAGGCAAGTAAGTAGGCAAGTAAGTAGGCAAGTAAGTAGGCAAGTAAGTAGGCAAGTAAGTAGGCAAGTAAGTAGGCAAGTAAGTAGGCAAGTAAGTAGGCAAGTAAGTAGGCAAGTAAGTAGGCAAGTAAGTAGGCAAGTAAGTAGGCAAGTAAGTAGGCAAGTAAGTAGGCAAGTAAGTAGGCAAGTAAGTAGGCAAGTAAGTAGGCAAGTAAGTAGGCAAGTAAGTAGGCAAGTAAGTAGGCAAGTAAGTAGGCAAGTAAGTAGGCAAGTAAGTAGGCAAGTAAGTAGGCAAGTAAGTAGGCAAGTAAGTAGGCAAGTAAGTAGGCAAGTAAGTAGGCAAGTAAGTAGGCAAGTAAGTAGGCAAGTAAGTAGGCAAGTAAGTAGGCAAGTAAGTAGGCAAGTAAGTAGGCAAGTAAGTAGGCAAGTAAGTAGGCAAGTAAGTAGGCAAGTAAGTAGGCAAGTAAGTAGGCAAGTAAGTAGGCAAGTAAGTAGGCAAGTAAGTAGGCAAGTAAGTAGGCAAGTAAGTAGGCAAGTAAGTAGGCAAGTAAGTAGGCAAGTAGGTAGGCAAGTAAGTAGGCAAGTAAGTAGGCAAGTAAGTAGGCAAGTAGTAAGTAGGCAAGTAAGTAGGCAAGTAAGTAGGCAAGTAAGTAGGCAAGTAAGTAGGCAAGTAAGTAGGCAAGTAAGTAGGCAAGTAAGTAGGCAAGTAAGTAGGCAAGTAAGTAGGCAAGTAAGTAGGCAAGTAAGTAGGCAAGTAAGTAGGCAAGTAAGTAGGCAAGTAAGTAGGCAAGTAAGTAGGCAAGTAAGTAGGCAAGTAAGTAGGCAAGTAAGTAGGCAAGTAAGTAGGCAAGTAAGTAGGCAAGTAAGTAGGCAAGTAAGTAGGCAAGTAAGTAGGCAAGTAAGTAGGCAAGTAAGTAGGCAAGTAAGTAGGCAAGTAAGTAGGCAAGTAAGTAGGCAAGTAAGTAGGCAAGTAAGTAGGCAAGTAAGTAGGCAAGTAAGTAGGCAAGTAAGTAGGCAAGTAAGTAGGCAAGTAAGTAGGCAAGTAAGTAGGCAAGTAAGTAGGCAAGTAAGTAGGCAAGTAAGTAGGCAAGTAAGTAGGCAAGTAAGTAGGCAAGTAAGTAGGCAAGTAAGTAGGCAAGTAAGTAGGCAAGTAAGTAGGCAAGTAGTAAGTAGGCAAGTAAGTAGGCAAGTAAGTAGGCAAGTAAGTAGGCAAGTAAGTAGGCAAGTAAGTAGGCAAGTAAGTAGGCAAGTAAGTAGGCAAGTAAGTAGGCAAGTAAGTAGGCAAGTAAGTAGGCAAGTAAGTAGGCAAGTAAGTAGGCAAGTAAGTAGGCAAGTAAGTAGGCAAGTAAGTAGGCAAGTAAGTAGGCAAGTAAGTAGGCAAGTAAGTAGGCAAGTAAGTAGGCAAGTAAGTAGGCAAGTAAGTAGGCAAGTAAGTAGGCAAGTAAGTAGGCAAGTAAGTAGGCAAGTAAGTAGGCAAGTAAGTAGGCAAGTAAGTAGGCAAGTAAGTAGGCAAGTAAGTAGGCAAGTAAGTAGGCAAGTAAGTAGGCAAGTAAGTAGGCAAGTAAGTAGGCAAGTAAGTAGGCAAGTAAGTAGGCAAGTAAGTAGGCAAGTAAGTAGGCAAGTAAGTAGGCAAGTAAGTAGGCAAGTAAGTAGGCAAGTAAGTAGGCAAGTAAGTAGGCAAGTAAGTAGGCAAGTAAGTAGGCAAGTAAGTAGGCAAGTAAGTAGGCAAGTAAGTAGGCAAGTAAGTAGGCAAGTAAGTAGGCAAGTAAGTAGGCAAGTAAGTAGGCAAGTAAGTAGGCAAGTAAGTAGGCAAGTAAGTAGGCAAGTAAGTAGGCAAGTAAGTAGGCAAGTAAGTAGGCAAGTAAGTAGGCAAGTAAGTAGGCAAGTAAGTAGGCAAGTAAGTAGGCAAGTAAGTAGGCAAGTAAGTAGGCAAGTAAGTAGGCAAGTAAGTAGGCAAGTAAGTAGGCAAGTAAGTAGGCAAGTAAGTAGGCAAGTAAGTAGGCAAGTAAGTAGGCAAGTAAGTAGGCAAGTAAGTAGGCAAGTAAGTAGGCAAGTAAGTAGGCAAGTAAGTAGGCAAGTAAGTAGGCAAGTAAGTAGGCAAGTAAGTAGGCAAGTAAGTAGGCAAGTAAGTAGGCAAGTAAGTAGGCAAGTAAGTAGGCAAGTAAGTAGGCAAGTAAGTAGGCAAGTAAGTAGGCAAGTAAGTAGGCAAGTAAGTAGGCAAGTAAGTAGGCAAGTAAGTAGGCAAGTAAGTAGGCAAGTAAGTAGGCAAGTAAGTAGGCAAGTAAGTAGGCAAGTAAGTAGGCAAGTAAGTAGGCAAGTAAGTAGGCAAGTAAGTAGGCAAGTAAGTAGGCAAGTAAGTAGGCAAGTAAGTAGGCAAGTAAGTAGGCAAGTAAGTAGGCAAGTAAGTAGGCAAGTAAGTAGGCAAGTAAGTAGGCAAGTAAGTAGGCAAGTAAGTAGGCAAGTAAGTAGGCAAGTAAGTAGGCAAGTAAGTAGGCAAGTAAGTAGGCAAGTAAGTAGGCAAGTAAGTAGGCAAGTAAGTAGGCAAGTAAGTAGGCAAGTAAGTAGGCAAGTAAGTAGGCAAGTAAGTAGGCAAGTAAGTAGGCAAGTAAGTAGGCAAGTAAGTAGGCAAGTAAGTAGGCAAGTAAGTAGGCAAGTAAGTAGGCAAGTAAGTAGGCAAGTAAGTAGGCAAGTAAGTAGGCAAGTAAGTAGGCAAGTAAGTAGGCAAGTAAGTAGGCAAGTAAGTAGGCAAGTAAGTAGGCAAGTAAGTAGGCAAGTAAGTAGGCAAGTAAGTAGGCAAGTAAGTAGGCAAGTAAGTAGGCAAGTAAGTAGGCAAGTAAGTAGGCAAGTAAGTAGGCAAGTAAGTAGGCAAGTAAGTAGGCAAGTAAGTAGGCAAGTAAGTAGGCAAGTAAGTAGGCAAGTAAGTAGGCAAGTAAGTAGGCAAGTAAGTAGGCAAGTAAGTAGGCAAGTAAGTAGGCAAGTAAGTAGGCAAGTAAGTAGGCAAGTAAGTAGGCAAGTAAGTAGGCAAGTAAGTAGGCAAGTAAGTAGGCAAGTAAGTAGGCAAGTAAGTAGGCAAGTAAGTAGGCAAGTAAGTAGGCAAGTAAGTAGGCAAGTAAGTAGGCAAGTAAGTAGGCAAGTAAGTAGGCAAGTAAGTAGGCAAGTAAGTAGGCAAGTAAGTAGGCAAGTAAGTAGGCAAGTAAGTAGGCAAGTAAGTAGGCAAGTAAGTAGGCAAGTAAGTAGGCAAGTAAGTAGGCAAGTAAGTAGGCAAGTAAGTAGGCAAGTAAGTAGGCAAGTAAGTAGGCAAGTAAGTAGGCAAGTAAGTAGGCAAGTAAGTAGGCAAGTAAGTAGGCAAGTAAGTAGGCAAGTAAGTAGGCAAGTAAGTAGGCAAGTAAGTAGGCAAGTAAGTAGGCAAGTAAGTAGGCAAGTAAGTAGGCAAGTAAGTAGGCAAGTAAGTAGGCAAGTAAGTAGGCAAGTAAGTAGGCAAGTAAGTAGGCAAGTAAGTAGGCAAGTAAGTAGGCAAGTAAGTAGGCAAGTAAGTAGGCAAGTAAGTAGGCAAGTAAGTAGGCAAGTAAGTAGGCAAGTAAGTAGGCAAGTAAGTAGGCAAGTAAGTAGGCAAGTAAGTAGGCAAGTAAGTAGGCAAGTAAGTAGGCAAGTAAGTAGGCAAGTAAGTAGGCAAGTAAGTAGGCAAGTAAGTAGGCAAGTAAGTAGGCAAGTAAGTAGGCAAGTAAGTAGGCAAGTAAGTAGGCAAGTAAGTAGGCAAGTAAGTAGGCAAGTAAGTAGGCAAGTAAGTAGGCAAGTAAGTAGGCAAGTAAGTAGGCAAGTAAGTAGGCAAGTAAGTAGGCAAGTAAGTAGGCAAGTAAGTAGGCAAGTAAGTAGGCAAGTAAGTAGGCAAGTAAGTAGGCAAGTAAGTAGGCAAGTAAGTAGGCAAGTAAGTAGGCAAGTAAGTAGGCAAGTAAGTAGGCAAGTAAGTAGGCAAGTAAGTAGGCAAGTAAGTAGGCAAGTAAGTAGGCAAGTAAGTAGGCAAGTAAGTAGGCAAGTAAGTAGGCAAGTAAGTAGGCAAGTAAGTAGGCAAGTAAGTAGGCAAGTAAGTAGGCAAGTAAGTAGGCAAGTAAGTAGGCAAGTAAGTAGGCAAGTAAGTAGGCAAGTAAGTAGGCAAGTAAGTAGGCAAGTAAGTAGGCAAGTAAGTAGGCAAGTAAGTAGGCAAGTAAGTAGGCAAGTAAGTAGGCAAGTAAGTAGGCAAGTAAGTAGGCAAGTAAGTAGGCAAGTAAGTAGGCAAGTAAGTAGGCAAGTAAGTAGGCAAGTAAGTAGGCAAGTAAGTAGGCAAGTAAGTAGGCAAGTAAGTAGGCAAGTAAGTAGGCAAGTAAGTAGGCAAGTAAGTAGGCAAGTAAGTAGGCAAGTAAGTAGGCAAGTAAGTAGGCAAGTAAGTAGGCAAGTAAGTAGGCAAGTAAGTAGGCAAGTAAGTAGGCAAGTAAGTAGGCAAGTAAGTAGGCAAGTAAGTAGGCAAGTAAGTAGGCAAGTAAGTAGGCAAGTAAGTAGGCAAGTAAGTAGGCAAGTAAGTAGGCAAGTAAGTAGGCAAGTAAGTAGGCAAGTAAGTAGGCAAGTAAGTAGGCAAGTAAGTAGGCAAGTAAGTAGGCAAGTAAGTAGGCAAGTAAGTAGGCAAGTAAGTAGGCAAGTAAGTAGGCAAGTAAGTAGGCAAGTAAGTAGGCAAGTAAGTAGGCAAGTAAGTAGGCAAGTAAGTAGGCAAGTAAGTAGGCAAGTAAGTAGGCAAGTAAGTAGGCAAGTAAGTAGGCAAGTAAGTAGGCAAGTAAGTAGGCAAGTAAGTAGGCAAGTAAGTAGGCAAGTAAGTAGGCAAGTAAGTAGGCAAGTAAGTAGGCAAGTAAGTAGGCAAGTAAGTAGGCAAGTAAGTAGGCAAGTAAGTAGGCAAGTAAGTAGGCAAGTAAGTAGGCAAGTAAGTAGGCAAGTAAGTAGGCAAGTAAGTAGGCAAGTAAGTAGGCAAGTAAGTAGGCAAGTAAGTAGGCAAGTAAGTAGGCAAGTAAGTAGGCAAGTAAGTAGGCAAGTAAGTAGGCAAGTAAGTAGGCAAGTAAGTAGGCAAGTAAGTAGGCAAGTAAGTAGGCAAGTAAGTAGGCAAGTAAGTAGGCAAGTAAGTAGGCAAGTAAGTAGGCAAGTAAGTAGGCAAGTAAGTAGGCAAGTAAGTAGGCAAGTAAGTAGGCAAGTAAGTAGGCAAGTAAGTAGGCAAGTAAGTAGGCAAGTAAGTAGGCAAGTAAGTAGGCAAGTAAGTAGGCAAGTAAGTAGGCAAGTAAGTAGGCAAGTAAGTAGGCAAGTAAGTAGGCAAGTAAGTAGGCAAGTAAGTAGGCAAGTAAGTAGGCAAGTAAGTAGGCAAGTAAGTAGGCAAGTAAGTAGGCAAGTAAGTAGGCAAGTAAGTAGGCAAGTAAGTAGGCAAGTAAGTAGGCAAGTAAGTAGGCAAGTAAGTAGGCAAGTAAGTAGGCAAGTAAGTAGGCAAGTAAGTAGGCAAGTAAGTAGGCAAGTAAGTAGGCAAGTAAGTAGGCAAGTAAGTAGGCAAGTAAGTAGGCAAGTAAGTAGGCAAGTAAGTAGGCAAGTAAGTAGGCAAGTAAGTAGGCAAGTAAGTAGGCAAGTAAGTAGGCAAGTAAGTAGGCAAGTAAGTAGGCAAGTAAGTAGGCAAGTAAGTAGGCAAGTAAGTAGGCAAGTAAGTAGGCAAGTAAGTAGGCAAGTAAGTAGGCAAGTAAGTAGGCAAGTAAGTAGGCAAGTAAGTAGGCAAGTAAGTAGGCAAGTAAGTAGGCAAGTAAGTAGGCAAGTAAGTAGGCAAGTAAGTAGGCAAGTAAGTAGGCAAGTAAGTAGGCAAGTAAGTAGGCAAGTAAGTAGGCAAGTAAGTAGGCAAGTAAGTAGGCAAGTAAGTAGGCAAGTAAGTAGGCAAGTAAGTAGGCAAGTAAGTAGGCAAGTAAGTAGGCAAGTAAGTAGGCAAGTAAGTAGGCAAGTAAGTAGGCAAGTAAGTAGGCAAGTAAGTAGGCAAGTAAGTAGGCAAGTAAGTAGGCAAGTAAGTAGGCAAGTAAGTAGGCAAGTAAGTAGGCAAGTAAGTAGGCAAGTAAGTAGGCAAGTAAGTAGGCAAGTAAGTAGGCAAGTAAGTAGGCAAGTAAGTAGGCAAGTAAGTAGGCAAGTAAGTAGGCAAGTAAGTAGGCAAGTAAGTAGGCAAGTAAGTAGGCAAGTAAGTAGGCAAGTAAGTAGGCAAGTAAGTAGGCAAGTAAGTAGGCAAGTAAGTAGGCAAGTAAGTAGGCAAGTAAGTAGGCAAGTAAGTAGGCAAGTAAGTAGGCAAGTAAGTAGGCAAGTAAGTAGGCAAGTAAGTAGGCAAGTAAGTAGGCAAGTAAGTAGGCAAGTAAGTAGGCAAGTAAGTAGGCAAGTAAGTAGGCAAGTAAGTAGGCAAGTAAGTAGGCAAGTAAGTAGGCAAGTAAGTAGGCAAGTAAGTAGGCAAGTAAGTAGGCAAGTAAGTAGGCAAGTAAGTAGGCAAGTAAGTAGGCAAGTAAGTAGGCAAGTAAGTAGGCAAGTAAGTAGGCAAGTAAGTAGGCAAGTAAGTAGGCAAGTAAGTAGGCAAGTAAGTAGGCAAGTAAGTAGGCAAGTAAGTAGGCAAGTAAGTAGGCAAGTAAGTAGGCAAGTAAGTAGGCAAGTAAGTAGGCAAGTAAGTAGGCAAGTAAGTAGGCAAGTAAGTAGGCAAGTAAGTAGGCAAGTAAGTAGGCAAGTAAGTAGGCAAGTAAGTAGGCAAGTAAGTAGGCAAGTAAGTAGGCAAGTAAGTAGGCAAGTAAGTAGGCAAGTAAGTAGGCAAGTAAGTAGGCAAGTAAGTAGGCAAGTAAGTAGGCAAGTAAGTAGGCAAGTAAGTAGGCAAGTAAGTAGGCAAGTAAGTAGGCAAGTAAGTAGGCAAGTAAGTAGGCAAGTAAGTAGGCAAGTAAGTAGGCAAGTAAGTAGGCAAGTAAGTAGGCAAGTAAGTAGGCAAGTAAGTAGGCAAGTAAGTAGGCAAGTAAGTAGGCAAGTAAGTAGGCAAGTAAGTAGGCAAGTAAGTAGGCAAGTAAGTAGGCAAGTAAGTAGGCAAGTAAGTAGGCAAGTAAGTAGGCAAGTAAGTAGGCAAGTAAGTAGGCAAGTAAGTAGGCAAGTAAGTAGGCAAGTAAGTAGGCAAGGAAGTAGGCAAGTAAGTAGGCAAGTAAGTAGGCAAGTAAGTAGGCAAGTAAGTAGGCAAGTAAGTAGGCAAGTAAGTAGGCAAGTAAGTAGGCAAGTAAGTAGGCAAGTAAGTAGGCAAGTAAGTAGGCAAGTAAGTAGGCAAGTAAGTAGGCAAGTAAGTAGGCAAGTAAGTAGGCAAGTAAGTAGGCAAGTAAGTAGGCAAGTAAGTAGGCAAGTAAGTAGGCAAGTAAGTAGGCAAGTAAGTAGGCAAGTAAGTAGGCAAGTAAGTAGGCAAGTAAGTAGGCAAGTAAGTAGGCAAGTAAGTAGGCAAGTAAGTAGGCAAGTAAGTAGGCAAGTAAGTAGGCAAGTAAGTAGGCAAGTAAGTAGGCAAGTAAGTAGTAAGTAGGCAAGTAAGTAGTCAAGTAAGTAGGCAAGTAAGTAGGCAAGTAAGTAGGCAAGTAAGTAGGCAAGTAAGTAGGCAAGTAAGTAGGCAAGTAAGTAGGCAAGTAAGTAGGCAAGTAAGTAGGCAAGTAAGTAGGCAAGTAAGTAGGCAAGTAAGTAGGCAAGTAAGTAGGCAAGTAAGTAGGCAAGTAAGTAGGCAAGTAAGTAGGCAAGTAAGTAGGCAAGTAAGTAGGCAAGTAAGTAGGCAAGTAAGTAGGCAAGTAAGTAGGCAAGTAAGTAGGCAAGTAAGTAGGCAAGTAAGTAGGCAAGTAAGTAGGCAAGTAAGTAGGCAAGTAAGTAGGCAAGTAAGTAGGCAAGTAAGTAGGCAAGTAAGTAGGCAAGTAAGTAGGCAAGTAAGTAGGCAAGTAAGTAGGCAAGTAAGTAGGCAAGTAAGTAGGCAAGTAAGTAGGCAAGTAAGTAGGCAAGTAAGTAGGCAAGTAAGTAGGCAAGTAAGTAGGCAAGTAAGTAGGCAAGTAAGTAGGCAAGTAAGTAGGCAAGTAAGTAGGCAAGTAAGTAGGCAAGTAAGTAGGCAAGTAAGTAGGCAAGTAAGTAGGCAAGTAAGTAGGCAAGTAAGTAGGCAAGTAAGTAGGCAAGTAAGTAGGCAAGTAAGTAGGCAAGTAAGTAGGCAAGTAAGTAGGCAAGTAAGTAGGCAAGTAAGTAGGCAAGTAAGTAGGCAAGTAAGTAGGCAAGTAAGTAGGCAAGTAAGTAGGCAAGTAAGTAGGCAAGTAAGTAGGCAAGTAAGTAAGTAAGTAGGCAAGTAAGTAGGCAAGTAAGTAGGCAAGTAAGTAGGCAAGTAAGTAGGCAAGTAAGTAGGCAAGTAAGTAGGCAAGTAAGTAGGCAAGTAAGTAGGCAAGTAAGTAGGCAAGTAAGTAGGCAAGTAAGTAGGCAAGTAAGTAGGCAAGTAAGTAGGCAAGTAAGTAGGCAAGTAAGTAGGCAAGTAAGTAGGCAAGTAAGTAGGCAAGTAAGTAGGCAAGTAAGTAGGCAAGTAAGTAGGCAAGTAAGTAGGCAAGTAAGTAGGCAAGTAAGTAGGCAAGTAAGTAGGCAAGTAAGTAGGCAAGTAAGTAGGCAAGTAAGTAGGCAAGTAAGTAGGCAAGTAAGTAGGCAAGTAAGTAGGCAAGTAAGTAGGCAAGTAAGTAGGCAAGTAAGTAGGCAAGTAAGTAGGCAAGTAAGTAGGCAAGTAAGTAGGCAAGTAAGTAGGCAAGTAAGTAGGCAAGTAAGTAGGCAAGTAAGTAGGCAAGTAAGTAGGCAAGTAAGTAGGCAAGTAAGTAGGCAAGTAAGTAGGCAAGTAAGTAGGCAAGTAAGTAGGCAAGTAAGTAGGCAAGTAAGTAGGCAAGTAAGTAGGCAAGTAAGTAGGCAAGTAAGTAGGCAAGTAAGTAGGCAAGTAAGTAGGCAAGTAAGTAGGCAAGTAAGTAGGCAAGTAAGTAGGCAAGTAAGTAGGCAAGTAAGTAGGCAAGTAAGTAGGCAAGTAAGTAGGCAAGTAAGTAGGCAAGTAAGTAGGCAAGTAAGTAGGCAAGTAAGTAGGCAAGTAAGTAGGCAAGTAAGTAGGCAAGTAAGTAGGCAAGTAAGTAGGCAAGTAAGTAGGCAAGTAAGTAGGCAAGTAAGTAGGCAAGTAAGTAGGCAAGTAAGTAGGCAAGTAAGTAGGCAAGTAAGTAGGCAAGTAAGTAGGCAAGTAAGTAGGCAAGTAAGTAGGCAAGTAAGTAGGCAAGTAAGTAGGCAAGTAAGTAGGCAAGTAAGTAGGCAAGTAAGTAGGCAAGTAAGTAGGCAAGTAAGTAGGCAAGTAAGTAGGCAAGTAAGTAGGCAAGTAAGTAGGCAAGTAAGTAGGCAAGTAAGTAGGCAAGTAAGTAGGCAAGTAAGTAGGCAAGTAAGTAGGCAAGTAAGTAGGCGAGTAAGTAGGCAAGTAAGTAGGCAAGTAAGTAGGCAAGTAAGTAGGCAAGTAAGTAGGCAAGTAAGTAGGCAAGTAAGTAGGCAAGTAAGTAGGCAAGTAAGTAGGCAAGTAAGTAGGCAAGTAAGTAGGCAAGTAAGTAGGCAAGTAAGTAGGCAAGTAAGTAGGCAAGTAAGTAGGCAAGTAAGTAGGCAAGTAAGTAGGCAAGTAAGTAGGCAAGTAAGTAGGCAAGTAAGTAGGCAAGTAAGTAGGCAAGTAAGTAGGCAAGTAAGTAGGCAAGTAAGTAGGCAAGTAAGTAGGCAAGTAAGTAGGCAAGTAAGTAGGCAAGTAAGTAGGCAAGTAAGTAGGCAAGTAAGTAGGCAAGTAAGTAGGCAAGTAAGTAGGCAAGTAAGTAGGCAAGTAAGTAGGCAAGTAAGTAGGCAAGTAAGTAGGCAAGTAAGTAGGCAAGTAAGTAGGCAAGTAAGTAGGCAAGTAAGTAGGCAAGTAAGTAGGCAAGTAAGTAGGCAAGTAAGTAGGCAAGTAAGTAGGCAAGTAAGTAGGCAAGTAAGTAGGCAAGTAAGTAGGCAAGTAAGTAGGCAAGTAAGTAGGCAAGTAAGTAGGCAAGTAAGTAGGCAAGTAAGTAGGCAAGTAAGTAGGCAAGTAAGTAGGCAAGTAAGTAGGCAAGTAAGTAGGCAAGTAAGTAGGCAAGTAAGTAGGCAAGTAAGTAGGCAAGTAAGTAGGCAAGTAAGTAGGCAAGTAAGTAGGCAAGTAAGTAGGCAAGTAAGTAGGCAAGTAAGTAGGCAAGTAAGTAGGCAAGTAAGTAGGCAAGTAAGTAGGCAAGTAAGTAGGCAAGTAAGTAGGCAAGTAAGTAGGCAAGTAAGTAGGCAAGTAAGTAGGCAAGTAAGTAGGCAAGTAAGTAGGCGAGTAAGTGGCAAGTAAGTAGGCAAGTAAGTAGGCAAGTAAGTAGGCAAGTAAGTAGGCAAGTAAGTAGGCAAGTAAGTTGGCAAGTAAGTAGGCAAGTAAGTAGGCAAGTAAGTAGGCAAGTAAGTAGGCAAGTAAGTAGGCAAGTAAGTAGGCAAGTAAGTAGGCAAGTAAGTAGGCAAGTAAGTAGGCAAGTAAGTAGGCAAGTAAGTAGGCAAGTAAGTAGGCAAGTAAGTAGGCAAGTAAGTAGGCAAGTAAGTAGGCAAGTAAGTAGGCAAGTAAGTAGGCAAGTAAGTAGGCAAGTAAGTAGGCAAGTAAGTAGGCAAGTAAGTAGGCAAGTAAGTAGGCAAGTAAGTAGGCAAGTAAGTAGGCAAGTAAGTAGGCAAGTAAGTAGGCAAGTAAGTAGGCAAGTAAGTAGGCAAGTAAGTAGGCAAGTAAGTAGGCAAGTAAGTAGGCAAGTAAGTAGGCAAGTAAGTAGGCAAGTAAGTAGGCAAGTAAGTAGGCAAGTAAGTAGGCAAGTAAGTAGGCAAGTAAGTAGGCAAGTAAGTAGGCAAGTAAGTAGGCAAGTAAGTAGGCAAGTAAGTAGGCAAGTAAGTAGGCAAGTAAGTAGGCAAGTAAGTAGGCAAGTAAGTAGGCAAGTAAGTAGGCAAGTAAGTAGGCAAGTAAGTAGGCAAGTAAGTAGGCAAGTAAGTAGGCAAGTAAAGTAAGTAGGCAAGTAAGTAGGCAAGTAAGTAGGCAAGTAAGTAGGCAAGTAAGTAGGCAAGTAAGTAGGCAAGTAAGTAGGCAAGTAAGTAGGCAAGTAAGTAGGCAAGTAAGTAGGCAAGTAAGTAGGCAAGTAAGTAGGCAAGTAAGTAGGCAAGTAAGTAGGCAAGTAAGTAGGCAAGTAAGTAGGCAAGTAAGTAGGCAAGTAAGTAGGCAAGTAAGTAGGCAAGTAAGTAGGCAAGTAAGTAGGCAAGTAAGTAGGCAAGTAAGTAGGCAAGTAAGTAGGCAAGTAAGTAGGCAAGTAAGTAGGCAAGTAAGTAGGCAAGTAAGTAGGCAAGTAAGTAGGCAAGTAAGTAGGCAAGTAAGTAGGCAAGTAAGTAGGCAAGTAAGTAGGCAAGTAAGTAGGCAAGTAAGTAGGCAAGTAAGTAGGCAAGTAAGTAGGCAAGTAAGTAGGCAAGTAAGTAGGCAAGTAAGTAGGCAAGTAAGTAGGCAAGTAAGTAGGCAAGTAAGTAGGCAAGTAAGTAGGCAAGTAAGTAGGCAAGTAAGTAGGCAAGTAAGTAGGCAAGTAAGTAGGCAAGTAAGTAGGCAAGTAAGTAGGCAAGTAAGTAGGCAAGTAAGTAGGCAAGTAAGTAGGCAAGTAAGTAGGCAAGTAAGTAGGCAAGTAAGTAGGCAAGTAAGTAGGCAAGTAAGTAGGCAAGTAAGTAGGCAAGTAAGTAGGCAAGTAAGTAGGCAAGTAAGTAGGCAAGTAAGTAGGCAAGTAAGTAGGCAAGTAAGTAGGCAAGTAAGTAGGCAAGTAAGTAGGCAAGTAAGTAGGCAAGTAAGTAGGCAAGTAAGTGGGCAAGTAAGTAGGCAAGTAAGTAGGCAAGTAAGTGGGCAAGTAAGTAGGCAAGTAAGTAGGCAAGTAAGTAGGCAAGTAAGTAGGCAAGTAAGTAGGCAAGTAAGTAGGCAAGTAAGTAGGCAAGTAAGTAGGCAAGTAAGTAGGCAAGTAAGTAGGCAAGTAAGTAGGCAAGTAAGTAGGCAAGTAAGTAGGCAAGTAAGTAGGCAAGTAAGTAGGCAAGTAAGTAGGCAAGTAAGTAGGCAAGTAAGTAGGCAAGTAAGTAGGCAAGTAAGTAGGCAAGTAAGTAGGCAAGTAAGTAGGCAAGTAAGTAGGCAAGTAAGTAGGCAAGTAAGTAGGCAAGTAAGTAGGCAAGTAAGTAGGCAAGTAAGTAGGCAAGTAAGTAGGCAAGTAAGTAGGCAAGTAAGTGGGCAAGTAAGTAGGCAAGTAAGTAGGCAAGTAAGTAGGCAAGTAAGTAGGCAAGTAAGTGGGCAAGTAAGTAGGCAAGTAAGTAGGCAAGTAAGTAGGCAAGTAAGTAGGCAAGTAAGTGGGCAAGTAAGTAGGCAAGTAAGTAGGCAAGTAAGTGGGCAAGTAAGTGGGCAAGTAAGTAGGCAAGTAAGTAGGCAAGTAAGTAGGCAAGTAAGTGGGCAAGTAAGTGGGCAAGTAAGTAGGCAAGTAAGTAGGCAAGTAAGTAGGCAAGTAAGTGGGCAAGTAAGTAGGCAAGTAAGTGGGCAAGTAAGTGGGCAAGTAAGTAGGCAAGTAAGTAGGCAAGTAAGTAGGCAAGTAAGTAGGCAAGTAAGTAGGCAAGTAAGTAGGCAAGTAAGTAGGCGAGTAAGTAGGCGAGTAAGTAGGCGAGTAAGTAGGCGAGTAAGTAGGCGAGTAAGTAGGCGAGTAAGTAGGCGAGTAAGTAGGCGAGTGAGTAGGCGAGTGAGTAGGCGAGTGAGTAGGCGAGTAAGTAGGCGAGTAAGTAGGCGAGTAAGTAGGCGAGGAAGTAGGCGAGGAAGTAGGCGAGGAAGTAGGCGAGGAAGTAGGCGAGGAAGTAGGCGAGGAAGTAGGCGAGCAAGTAGGCGAGCAAGTAGGCGAGCAAGTAGGCGAGTAAGTAGGCGAGTAAGTAGGCGAGTAAGTAGGCGAGTAAGTAGGCGAGTAAGTAGGCGAGTAAGTAGGCAAGTAAGTAGGCGAGTAAGTAGGCAAGTAAGTAGGCAAGTAAGTAGGCGAGTAAGTAGGCGAGTAAGTAGGCGAGTAAGTAGGCGAGTAAGTAGGCGAGTAAGTAGGCGAGTAAGTAGGCGAGTAAGTAGGCGAGTAAGTAGGCAAGTAAGTAGGCAAGTAAGTAGGCAAGTAAGTGGGCAAGTAAGTAGGCAAGTAAGTAGGCAAGTAAGTAGGCAAGTAAGTAGGCAAGTAAGTAGGCAAGTAAGTAGGCAAGTAAGTAGGCAAGTAAGTAGGCAAGTAAGTAGGCAAGTAAGTAGGCAAGTAAGTAGGCAAGTAAGTAGGCAAGTAAGTAGGCAAGTAAGTAGGCAAGTAAGTAGGCAAGTAAGTAGGCAAGTAAGTGGGCAAGTAAGTAGGCAAGTAAGTAGGCAAGTAAGTGGGCAAGTAAGTGGGCAAGTAAGTGGGCAAGTAAGTAGGCAAGTAAGTGGGCAAGTAAGTAGGCAAGTAAGTAGGCAAGTAAGTGGGCAAGTAAGTAGGCAAGTAAGTGGGCAAGTAAGTGGGCAAGTAAGTGGGCAAGTAAGTGGGCAAGTAAGTGGGCAAGTAAGTGGGCAAGTAAGTGGGCAAGTAAGTGGGCAAGTAAGTGGGCAAGTAAGTGGGCAAGTAAGTGGGCAAGTAAGTAGGCAAGTAAGTAGGCAAGTAAGTAGGCAAGTAAGTGGGCAAGTAAGTGGGCAAGTAAGTGGGCAAGTAAGTAGGCAAGTAAGTAGGCAAGTAAGTGGGCAAGTAAGTAGGCAAGTAAGTGGGCAAGTAAGTGGGCAAGTAAGTAGGCAAGTAAGTAGGCAAGTAAGTGGGCAAGTAAGTAGGCAAGTAAGTGGGCAAGTAAGTAGGCAAGTAAGTAGGCAAGTAAGTGGGCAAGTAAGTGGGCAAGTAAGTGGGCAAGTAAGTGGGCAAGTAAGTAGGCAAGTAAGTAGGCAAGTAAGTGGGCAAGTAAGTGGGCAAGTAAGTGGGCAAGTAAGTAGGCAAGTAAGTGGGCAAGTAAGTAGGCAAGTAAGTAGGCAAGTAAGTAGGCAAGTGGGCAAGTAAGTGGGCAAGTAAGTGGGCAAGTAAGTGGGCAAGTAAGTAGGCAAGTAAGTAGGCAAGTAAGTGGGCAAGTAAGTGGGCAAGTAAGTGGGCAAGTAAGTGGGCAAGTAAGTGGGCAAGTAAGTGGGCAAGTAAGTAGGCAAGTAAGTAGGCAAGTAAGTAGGCAAGTAAGTAGGCAAGTAAGTGGGCAAGTAAGTAGGCAAGTAAGTAGGCAAGTAAGTGGGCAAGTAAGTAGGCAAGTAAGTAGGCAAGTAAGTAGGCAAGTAAGTGGGCAAGTAAGTGGGCAAGTAAGTGGGCAAGTAAGTAGGCAAGTAAGTAGGCAAGTAAGTAGGCAAGTAAGTAGGCAAGTAAGTAGGCAAGTAAGTAGGCAAGTAAGTAGGCAAGTAAGTAGGCAAGTAAGTAGGCAAGTAAGTAGGCAAGTAAGGCGGCAAGTAAGTAGGCAAGTAAGTAGGCAAGTAAGTAGGCAAGTAAGTAGGCAAGTAAGTAGGCAAGTAAGTAGGCAAGTAAGTAGGCAAGTAAGTAGGCAAGTAAGTGGGCAAGTAAGTAGGCAAGTAAGTAGGCAAGTAAGTAGGCAAGTAAGTAGGCAAGTAAGTGGGCAAGTAAGTAGGCAAGTAAGTGGGCAAGTAAGTGGGCAAGTAAGTAGGCAAGTAAGTGGGCAAGTAAGTGGGCAAGTAAGTGGGCAAGTAAGTAGGCAAGTAAGTAGGCAAGTAAGTAGGCAAGTAAGTGGGCAAGTAAGTAGGCAAGTAAGTAGGCAAGTAAGTGGGCAAGTAAGTAGGCAAGTAAGTAGGCAAGTAAGTGGGCAAGTAAGTAGGCAAGTAAGTAGGCAAGTAAGTAGGCAAGTAAGTGGGCAAGTAAGTAGGCAAGTAAGTGGGCAAGTAAGTGGGCAAGTAAGTAGGCAAGTAAGTGGGCAAGTAAGTAGGCAAGTAAGTGGGCAAGTAAGTAGGCAAGTAAGTGGGCAAGTAAGTAGGCAAGTAAGTAGGCAAGTAAGTAGGCAAGTAAGTAGGCAAGTAAGTAGGCAAGTAAGTAGGCAAGTAAGTAGGCAAGTAAGTAGGCGAGTAAGTAGGCGAGTAAGTAGGCGAGTAAGTAGGCGAGTAAGTAGGCGAGTAAGTAGGCGAGTAAGTAGGCAAGTAAGTAGGCGAGTAAGTAGGCGAGTAAGTAGGCGAGTAAGTAGGCGAGTAAGTAGGCGAGTAAGTAGGCGAGTAAGTAGGCGAGTAAGTAGGCGAGTAAGTAGGCGAGTAAGTAGGCGAGTAAGTAGGCAAGTAAGTAGGCGAGTAAGTAGGCGAGTAAGTAGGCAAGTAAGTAGGCGAGTAAGTAGGCAAGTAAGTAGGCAAGTAAGTAGGCGAGTAAGTAGGCGAGTAAGTAGGCGAGTAAGTAGGCGAGTAAGTAGGCGAGTAAGTAGGCGAGTAAGTAGGCGAGTAAGTAGGCGAGTAAGTAGGCGAGTAAGTAGGCGAGTAAGTAGGCGAGTAAGTAGGCGAGTAAGTAGGCGAGTAAGTAGGCGAGTAAGTAGGCGAGTAAGTAGGCGAGTAAGTAGGCGAGTAAGTGGGCAAGTAAGTAGGCAAGTAAGTAGGCAAGTAAGTAGGCAAGTAAGTAGGCAAGTAAGTGGGCAAGTAAGTGGGCAAGTAAGTGGGCAAGTAAGTGGGCAAGTAAGTAGGCAAGTAAGTAGGCAAGTAAGTAGGCAAGTAAGTGGGAAGTAGGCAAGTAAGTAGGCAAGTAAGTAGGCAAGTAAGTAGGCAAGTAAGTAGGCAAGTAAGTGGGCAAGTAAGTAGGCAAGTAAGTGGGCAAGTAAGTAGGCAAGTAAGTAGGCAAGTAAGTGGGCAAGTAAGTGGGCAAGTAAGTAGGCAAGTAAGTGGGCAAGTAAGTAGGCAAGTAAGTAGGCAAGTAAGTGGGCAAGTAAGTGGGCAAGTAAGTAGGCAAGTAAGTAGGCATAATGGCAGTAGGGTGGGCAGTAAGCGGGGCAGTAGCAAGTAAGGGCAAGTAAGTAGGCAAGTAAGGGCCAAGTAAGTAGGCAAGTAATGGGGGGTGGGCAAGTAAGCAAGAAGTAGGGCAAGTAGTAGGAGCAAGTAGGGCAGGCAGTAGGCAAGAGTGGTAGGAAAGTAGTAGGGCAAGTAAGGTAGGGCAAGTAAGGTAGGCAAGTAGGGGGCAAGTAAGTGGGCAAGTAAGGGGGCAAGTAGGCAAGTAAGGAACACAAGTAGGCAAGTAGTAAGTAGGCAAGTAGTGGCAAGTAAGTAGGCAAGTAAGTGGGCAAGTAAGTAGGCAAGTAAGTAGGCAAGTAAGTAGGCAAGTAAGTAGGCAAGTAAGTAGGCAAGTAAGTAGGCAAGTAAGTAGGCAAGTAAGTGGGCAAGTAAGTAGGCAAGTAAGTAGGCAAGTAAGTAGGCAAGTAAGTAGGCAAGTAAGTAGGCAAGTAAGTAGGCAAGTAAGTAGGCAAGTAAGTAGGCAAGTAAGTGGGCAAGTAAGTGGGCAAGTAAGTAGGCAAGTAAGTAGGCAAGTAAGTAGGCAAGTAAGTAGGCAAGTAAGTAGGCAAGTAAGTGGGCAAGTAAGTGGGCAAGTAAGTAGGCAAGTAAGTGGGCAAGTAAGTGGGCAAGTAAGTAGGCAAGTAAGTGGGCAAGTAAGTAGGCAAGTAAGTAGGCAAGTAAGTAGGCAAGTAAGTGGGCAAGTAAGTAGGCAAGTAAGTAGGCAAGTAAGTAGGCAAGTAAGTGGGCAAGTAAGTGGGCAAGTAAGTAGGCAAGTAAGTGGGCAAGTAAGTGGGCAAGTAAGTGGGCAAGTAAGTGGGCAAGTAAGTGGGCAAGTAAGTGGGCAAGTAAGTGGGCAAGTAAGTGGGCAAGTAAGTAGGCAAGTAAGTGGGCAAGTAAGTGGGCAAGTAAGTAGGCAAGTAAGTGGGCAAGTAAGTGGGCAAGTAAGTAGGCAAGTAAGTGGGCAAGTAAGTAGGCAAGTAAGTGGGCAAGTAAGTGGGCAAGTAAGTAGGCAAATGGAGTAAGTAAGCAAGTAGTAGGCAGAGTAAGTGAGGCGAGGTAAGTAGGCAAGTACAGTAGGAAAGTAAGGTAGGCGAGTAAGTAGGGACGTAAGGTAGGCAAGGTAAGTCGGCAAGTAAGTAGGCGAGTAGTAGGCGAGTAAGGCAAGTAAAGTGAGGGCAAGTAAGTAGGGCAAGTAAAGTAATGACAAGTAAAGTAGGCAAGTAAGTAGGGCAGTAAAGTAGGCAGTAAGTAGGCAAGTAAGTAGGGCGAGGAAGTTAGGCAAGGTAAGTAGGCAAGTAAGTTAGGCAAAGTAAGTAGGCCAGGTAAGTAGAGCAAGTAAGTGGCAAGGTAAGTAAGTAGGCAAGTAAGTAGGCAAGTAAAGTAGGCAAGTAAGTAGGCAAGTAAGTAGGCAAGTAAGTAGGCAAGTAAGTAGGCAAGTAAGTAGGCAAGTAAGTAGGCAAGTAAGTAGGCAAGTAAGTAGGCACGTAAGTAGGCGAGTAAGTAGGCAAGTAAGTAGGCAAGTAAGTAGGCGAGTAAGTAGGCGAGTAAGTAGGCAAGTAAGTAGGCGAGTAAGTAGGCGAGTAAGTAGGCGAGTAAGTAGGCAAGTAAGTAGGCACCCAAGTAAAGTAGGCGAGTGTAAGTAGGCGAGTAAGTAGGCAAGTAAGTAGGCAAGTAAGTAGGCAGTAAGTAGGCAAAGTAAGTAGGCAAGTAAGTAGGCAAGTAAGTAGCAATAAGTAGGCAAGTAAGTAGGCAATTAAGTAGGCAGTAAGTAGGCAAGTAAGTAGGCGAGTAGTAGGCGAGCAAGTAGCGAGTAGGCGAGTAAGTAGGCGAGTAAGTAGGCGAGTAAGTAGCGTAAGTAGCAAGTAGGTAGCAAGTAAGTAGGCAGTAAGTAGGCGAGTAAGTAGGCGAGTAAGTAGGCAGTAAGTAGCGAGTAAGTAGGGAGTAAGTAGGCGAGTAAGTAGGCGAGTAAGTAGGCAGTAAGTGGCGAGTAAGTAGCAAGTAAGTAGGCAAGTAAGTAGGCAAGTAAGTAGGCAAGTAAGTAGGCAAGTAAGTAGGCAAGTAAGTAGTCAAGTAAGTAGGCAAGTAAGTAGGCAAGTAAGTAGGCAAGTAAGTAGGAAAGTAAGTAGGGCCAAGTCAGCGGCAAGTAAGTAGGCAAGTAAGTAAGGCAAGTAAGTAGGCAAGTAGTAGGCAAGTAAGTAGGCAAGTAAGTGGCAAGTAAGGTAGGCAAGTAAGTAGGCAAGTAAGAGGCAAGTAAGTAGGCAAGTAAGTAGGCAAGTAGTAGGCAAGTAGTAGGCAAGTAAGTAGGGGCAAGTAAGTAGGCAATAAGTAGGCAAGTAAGTGTAGGCAAAGTAAGTAGGGCAAGTAAGTAGGCAAGTAAGTAGGCAAGTAAGTAGGAGCAAGTAAGTAGGCAAAGTAAGTAGCAAGTAGGTAGGCAAGGTAAGTAGGCAAGGAGTTAATTAGGCAAGTTAAGTAAGGCAAGTAGTAGGCAAGTAAGTAGGCAAGTAAGGTAGCAAGTAAGTAGGCCAGTAGGTAGGCAAGTAGAGTAGGCAAGGTAAGTAGGCAAGTAAGTGGGCAAGTAAGTGGGCAAGTAAGTAGGCAAGTAAGTAGGCAAGTAAGTGGGCAAGTAAGTAGGCAAGTAAGTAGGCAAGTAAGTAGGCAAGTAAGTGGGCAAGTAAGTAGGCAAGTAATAGTGGGCAAGTAAGTGGGGGCCAAGTAAGTAGGCAAGTAAGTAGGCAAGTAAGTGGGCAAGTAAGTGGGCAAGTAAGTAGGCAAGTAAGTAGGCAAGTAAGTAGGCAAGTAAGTAGGCAAGTAAGTAGGCAAGTAAGTAGGCAAGTAAGTAGGCAAGTAAGTAGGCAAGTAAGTAGGCAAGTAAGTAGGCAAGTAAGTAGGCAAGTAAGTAGGCAAGTAAGTAGGCAAGTAAGTAGGCAAGTAAGTAGGCAAGTAAAGGTGGGCAGTAAGTAGGCAAGTAAGTAGGCAAGTAAGTAGGCAAGTAAGTGGGCAAGTAAGTAGGCAAGTAAGTAGGCAAGTAAGTGGGCAAGTAAGTGGGCAAGTAAGTAGGCAAGTAGTAGGCAAGCAAGTAGGCAAGCAAGTAGGCAAGCAAGTAGGCAAGTAAGTAGGCAAGTAAGTAGGCAAGCAAGTAGGCAAGCAAGTAGGCAAGCAAGTAGGCAAGCAAGTAGGCAAGCAAGTAGGCAAGCAAGTAGGCAAGCAAGTAGGCAAGCAAGTAGGCAAGCAAGTAGGCAAGTAAGTAGGCAAGTAAGTAGGCAAGTAAGTAGGCCAGTAAGTAGGCCAGTAAGTAGGCAAGTAAGTAGGCAAGTAAGTAGGCCAGTAAGTAGGCAAGTAAGTAGGCAAGTAAGTAGGCAAGTAAGTAGGCCAGTAAGTAGGCCAGTAAGTAGGCCAGTAAGTAGGCCAGTAAGTAGGCCAGTAAGTAGGCAAGTAAGTAGGCCAGTAAGTAGGCAAGTAAGTAGGCAAGTAAGTAGGCAAGTAAGTAGGCAAGTAAGTAGGCAAGTAAGTAGGCAAGTAAGTAGGCAAGTAAGTAGGCAGTAGTAGGCAAGTAAGT
>NW_022630854.1:0-48149 GCF_010909765.2 Amblyraja radiata | reverse complement strand
CTTTTTGTTTCCTTGCCCAGTGCTTACTTCAGTTGATGTATCACGAGGATCACCATGCCTAGCCTCGACCTCAGCACTGAACAGAGAATAAACCAGATGAGGTTATTGATTTTTCTTGAATGACCCATGATGAAAAATTAATGTGTATACATCAGACCATAAACAATTCAGAACACATCCATCATAAGCTCCATGGGTAGTCCAGGCACCTCATGCCAAGTAAATTCATATAAAGCAACCAGCTAGATACAAAACTCATATAAATATGAATAGCATCTTACCTTTCACTAACTCTGCACTGGCCTGGCCATGGATCAGAAACCACATTGAATTGACAGTGCGATTGATATACCTACGGTAGTGGTGTGCTTTTTTGGAGTAATGACAGTTTTACACTGATTAAAATGATTGTCTGTGGTTAGATTTTTCTATAGATTTTGCTATGGATTCTCTCTGCAGCCTACACCAGAGATATAAATTGTAGCTATTTTTGTTTCATTTCACTGTCTTTCCTGAAAGGTGTGGATCAATCACCTCACGGTTGTTATTACATCTCAAGTATACTAACCAGGAAGGAGTTATAATTAAACACGAGTTGTCCGGAAAAGCTATTTTAATTAGGAAAATAATCTACCCACCTCCATTCCCAATGCAGGAGAAAAATTCAAATTCCCTCCCTTAACTGGGAATATTCGATCGTTGGATGAGACAGATAGTCATAATTAAGCAGATCCGCCGACTCAGTTCACATGCGAAAAATGTTTACTTGGACAAGATTATTTGGGAATGTAGGAATTCTGGTCTAGATAACTCTATTCTACCATGAAGGAATTTACATTTGCTAACCCAGAGACCCTGTAATATGTTTTTTTTAAATTAGTCGAATAACATGAGATACTGCGTCTTAGTTTAGAGATACAGCGTGGAAACAGGCCGTTGAGTCCACGCTGATCAACGATCACTCGGGCAGTAGTTCTATGTTATCCCAGATTTACAGAAGCCAATTAACTAATCTTTGGAATGTGGGAGGAAACCCATGCACTCACAGGGAGAACATACAAACTCTGTACAGACAGCACCCGAGGTCAGGATCGAACACGAGTCTCTGCCGTTGTAAGGCAGCAACTCTACCATGCACCACCCATCTTGTGGAGGGGGCTAGACAAAAATGCTGGAGAAACTCGGCGGGTGAGGCAGCATCTATGGAGGGAAGGAAATAGGCAACATTTCGGGCCGAAACCCTTCTAGAGGGGGCTGTTGTTTTCCAGGCCATAAAGCCATCTTCAAAAACGTGTGTCCATTTTTCAATTTCTATTATATATTGTCAGGGTTTAGAACTGTGTAACATAATATTGCACACACTTATACTAAAGGTGATTGATAAGGGGAAGGCAGTCTATGTTTTCCACAAGGATTTTAGTCAGGCATTTGATAAAGTCCCTCATGCTAAGATGATCTATATGTTTATGATGCATGAGATCTATGGTGACTTGCATTCAGAACTGACTTACTCATGGAAGACAGAGGGTTGTGGTGGAAGGGTGTTATTCTGGCTGGAGGTCTGTTGCCAGTGGAGTTCTGCAGGGACCTCTGATGGGGCCTCTGTTATATTGTGATATACAGTATATAAGCAACTTGGACGTAAATATAGAGAGGTTGGTTAGTAGGTTTGCACACAACAAAATTGGTGGAGTTGCCGACAGTGAAAAAAGTTGTCTATGTGTACAGCAGGATATAGATAAGCTACAGAAGCAGGAGAGAAACGGCGGATGAAGTTTAATCTGAGCAAGTGTGCGGTGTTGCACTTGCCGATTATATGTAAACAGCCAATCCCACCTGGGCGTCATTTGCGCGTCACGCAGGTGGTGCGCAAAGATTTTGTGAATCCCAAAATCCTGGGGCACCGCACACGACCGCACGTCACCGCCTACGTCACCACGCACCATGCGCGCGTAATGCACGCCATGCGCGCATCACGTGTGCGCTATGACGCACGCGTCGTGAAGCGTAAATGATGTCGCGTAAATGACGCCCAAATGGGACAGACCCTTAAGAGGCAAGATATAGATAATGGCCAGACCCTTAACAGCATTGATCAACAGAGGGATCTTGATGTCTTAGTCCGCAGCTGCCTGTAAGTGGCAACACAAGTAGATAGGGCGGTAAAGTAGGTGTATGGTATGCTTGCCTTCATCGGTCGGGCCATTGAGTATACGAGTCAGGAAGTCATGTGCAGATTTGCAGAACTTTGTTAGGCCACATTTGGAGTATTGTGTGCAGTTCTGATCATCCCATTGCAGGAAGGATGGGAAAGCTTTGGAGAGGGTGCAGAAGAGGTTTACCAGAAAGCTGCCTGGATTGAAAGGCATTCACAATAAGGAGAGGTTGGTGATACATGCATTGTTTTCTTTGGAGTGTCGGAGGCGGAGGGGCAAACTAATAGATGTTTATCAAATTATGAGACATAGATGGTACTTTTTTCACAGCATGAAAGTGTCAAAGGCGGCCGAGCTTTAAGCTGGGTGGCACAGTGGCACAGCTCTTGCCTCCAGACACTTCGGTTCAATCCTTACCTTGAATGCTGCCAGTGTGGATTTTGACATTCTCTCTGTGACTGGATGGGTTTCCTCCAGGTGCTCTGCTTTCATCCCACATCCGAAGGATTTACGGGTTTGGAGGTTAATTGGCCTCTGTAAATTGCCTCGAGTAGAGAGAAAGTAGATACGAAAGTGAGATAACAGACCTGGTATGAACAAGTGATCAATGATCAGCATGGACTCAGCTTGTTTCCATGCATATCTCTTAAACGAAAATCTAAACTAATACTAGATGAGAGGGGAAATGTTTAAAGATGTGTGGGACAGGTTTTTTATACAGAGTGTGGTGGATGCCTGGAATATGCTGAGGGGATGGTGGTCAAGGCAGATACAATGGTAGCATTTAAGGCGGCGTGACCGACGTTGCAGCGGCCTCTGCAGTCCGTCTGTCTTTTTTTAATTTTTGTCCCGTTGAATGTATAGTTTGTTGTGGTTTTGTATTGTTTTTAGCTGTGTATATGTGGGGGGCGGGGGGGAGGGGTGGGAGAAACTTTAAAATCTCTTCCCTGTATATGTGGCCCGACCTTTTCCCTGTCAGGTCTCCGTTATCGTTGGGGCCTAGCACCGTGGAGCAGCCTCCAACCAGAACGACCTGGGGACTCCAGTCGCGGAGCCTGCGGACTTACCGTCGTGAGGCTGGCCGGCTTTGGAGCGTGGAGAGCTGTGGTGGCGCGCTGCTGCGACCAGACTCCGGAGCTCGGAGGCTCCGGCCGCAGGTCCGTTGGACCGTGACATCGGGAGCTCGCGGGTCCCTGGTGGGAGACCGCTTTTCGGAGCTCCCACAACGGCAACTTCTCCCGCCCGAGTTGTGGAGTTGATGGTGACCCGGAGCGGGGCCTTGCATCGCCCGGCACGGCTTTAACGGCCGCGGGACTTGCCATTGCCCACCGGGGGCTTTAACATCGGGAGCAGAATGGAACACAGGGGAGAGACAAGACTTTGCCTTCCATCACAGTGAGGAGGAGATTCATTGTGATGGATGTTGTGTAAATTGTGTTGTTTGTGTGTCTTGGTTATTTTCTAGTTTTATGACTGCAGAAACCAAACTTCGTTTGAACTTCTTTTGAGATTCAAATGACAATAAATTTGTATTGTATTGTGTTGTATTGTATTGTAAATAAGCATGTGGATGGGCAGGGTATAAAGGGATGTGGATCATGTCCAGACAGAGGAGATTATTTTAACTTGGCGTCACATTTGGCATGGACATTGTGGGCCGAAAGGCCTGTTGCTGTGCTGTATTGTTCTATGTTATATTTTTCCCAATATCAGTGTGAGGGGCAAGAGATACAGAACTGCACATTGGACAGATGATGGGCCCAGGCAGAAAACCAATTAAGTACAGAACCCGCGCAATTGTTTTACTATCCATATTTGTTTATTTCCAGAGAGCCTGCCAGTCCAGATTTCAGCAACGAGGCTCAGGAGACTTACCAAGCCCTGAGGCAGTTTGACTGAATATCAAGAAAATCCTTTGGAAACACAGAAACCTTTGTGAAAAGATGAATAACTTACTTGGAGTCAATAAATTGTTGTTTCCTTAACCTATACCTAATTTGTCTTTTTAATTCTCTATTTTGTGACTTTTCTACAGTCGGCAATTCCAATTTTCATTGCCCAGCTGGTGATGCAGTGATATTTATGTCTGAGTAAATTATATGATTTATTGAAGCCTACTGCTTCAATAAATCAGAGGTAGGTCAACACGGCCTACAAATCAGATCAGATTGTGCAATCTTCACGTGCAAATGTAATATAAATATGGTTTCCCACGGTGAGATTATCAACAGCTTGAGTCATGTCATCACGGGTCTTGCATCCTGCATTTCCTTCATTCAAATTTGGGCATATTTTATGATCATTGATGATCACTCACAAGAACATTAGGAGTGCAAGTCTCAGCAAGGAGTCTGAGGCCCTGCATTATGATATGGTGTATTTAACGAAAGGACATTAGGTGTGGGGATTGGTTATTAACCCTTTAAGCCGGGTCCACCATTGAACAAATTCATGGCTGAGATTCTACTTTTCCATCACTACCCCCATACCCTTTGATCGCTTAATGTCCAGAAGTCTTATCAATCTCTTATGAATGAACACAACGACTGGCAGATTCTGCGTGGTACTGACTCACTTTTCAGTGGTCAGCATGTGGTATCTATGTCAGCGATGGTCACTTCAGTGTTTACAGTCTTTCTTTGGAAATTATATCTGAGCCACATTACTGCAATCACTTGCAATCACAGCAAATTTGCATTTATTTCACATCACTATCAATCCTAACTTACATTCCATGGTTTGCCATCCAAATCTATCCATTGAACTAATGACACAGCAGTGCCCCTCAAGATGTGAAACCTAGTTTTATGTCTCAAAAGCAGTGTGTAAGAAAGTTATTTAAAAATAAGTGTTTGGTTGGACTTGCTGCAATGTCTGTAGGATGTAAACTATCCGATTATGTTTCCAGCTTGGGGTGGAAAATGGTGTGGGATTTTTAACTTCATATGCAGGTCTACTCAATGATATGTGAAAAGAAAGAGATTAGTTAAAACAAATGTAGGTCCCTTGCAGTCAGAAACAGGTGAGTTGATCATGGGGAACAAGGATATGGCGGACCAATTGAATAACTACTTTGGTTCCGTCTTCACTAAGGAAGACATAAATAATCTGCCGGAAATAGCAGCGGACCGCGGGTCAATACAATACAATACAATACAATACAATTCAATTTATTGTCATTTGGACCCCTTGAGGTCCAACCGAAATGTCGTTTCTGCAGCCATACATTACAAACAAATAGACCCAAGACACAACATAATTTACATAAACATCCATCACATTGCTGTGATGGAAGGCCAAAAAAACTTATCTCTCCACTGCACTCTCCCCCCCGATGTCAGAGTCAAAGTCAAAGCCCCCGGCGGGCGATGGCGATTGTCCCGCGGCCATTAAAGCCACGCCGGGTGAGTGGTGTTGGGTAAATTGAATGGATTAAAGGCCGATAAATCCCCAGGGCCAGATAGGCTGCATCCCAGAGTACTTAAGGAAGTAGCTCCAGAAATAGTGGATGCATTAGTAATAATCTTTCAAAACTCTTTAGATTCTGGAGTAGTTCCTGAGGATTGGCGGGTAGCAAACGTAACCCCACTTTTTAAGAAGGGAGGGAGAGAGAAAACGGGGAATTACAGACCAGTTAGTCTAACATCGGTAGTGGGGAAACTGCTAGAGTCAGTTATTAAAGATGGGATAGCAGCACATTTGGAAAGTGGTGAAATCATTGGACAAAGTCAGCATGGATTTACAAAAGGTAAATCATGTCTGACGAATCTTATAGAATTTTTCGAGGATGTAACTAGTAGCGTGGATAGGGGAGAACCAGTGGATGTGGTGTATCTGGACTTCCAGAAGGCTTTCGACAAGGTCCCACATAAGAGATTAGTATACAAACTTAAAGCACACGTCATTGGGGGTTCAGTATTGATGTGGATAGAGAACTGGCTGGCAAACAGGAAGCAAAGAGTAGGAGTAAACGGGTCCTTTTCACAATGGCAGGCAGTGACTAATGGGGTACCGCAAGGCTCAGTGCTGGGACCCCAGCTATTTACAATATATATTAATGATCTGGATGAGGGAATTGAAGGCAATATCTCCAAGTTTGCGGATGACACTAAGCTGGGGGGCAGTGTTAGCTGTGTGGAGGATGGTAGGAGACTGCAAGGTGACTTGGATAGGCTGGGTGAGTGGGCAAATGTTTGGCAGGTGCAGTATAATGTGGATAAATGTGAGGTTATCCATTTTGGTGGCAAAAACAGGAAAGCAGACTATTATCTAAATGGTGGCCGACTAGGAAAAGGGGAGATGCAGCGAGACCTGGGTGTCATGGTACACCAGTCATTGAAAGTAGGCATGCAGGTGCAGCAGGCAGTGAAGAAAGCGAATGGTAGGTTAGCTTTCATAGCAAAAGGATTTGAGTATAGGAGCAAGGAGGTTCTAATGCAGTTGTACAGGGTCTTGGTGAGACCACACCTGGAGTATTGCGTACAGTTTTGGTCTCCAAATCTGAGGAAGGACATTATTGCCATAGAGGGAGTGCAGAGAAGGTTCACCAGACTGATTCCTGGGATGTCAGGACTGTCTTATGAAGAAAGACTGGATAGACTTGGTTTATACTCTCTAGAATTTAGGAGATTGAGAGGGGATCTTATAGAAACTTACAAAATTCTTAAGGGGTTGGACAGGCTAGATGCAGGAAGATTGCTCTCGATGTTGGGGAAGTCCAGGACAAGGGGTCACAGCTTAAGGATAAGGGGGAAATCCTTTAAAACCGAGATGAGAAGAACTTTTTTCACACAGAGAGTGGTGAATCTCTGGAACTCTCTGCCACAGAGGGTAGTCAAGGCCAGTTCATTGGCTATATTTAAGAGGGAGTTAGATGTGGCCCTTGTGGCTAAGGGGATCAGAGGGTATGGAGAGAAGGCAGGTACGGGATACTGAGTTGGATGATCAGCCATGATCATATTGAATGGCGGTGCAGGCTCGAAGGGCCGAATGGCCTACTCCTGCACCTAATTTCTATGTTTCTATGTTTCTATGTTTCTATGAAGCTCTGAGTCATTTTTCAGTACTAATTGATTAAGAATGAATAAGTTTATTGGCCAAGTATGTACACATACAAGGAATTTGCCTTGGTGCTCTGCTCGCAAGTAACAACATGACATACAGTAAACCATTAAGAATAAAACATAAAACATGAAAACATTAAGAATAAAATATTATAGTTTAAACATGTTAATGAAATAATATACCAGAGCAAAATGAATGTGGAACTTTGGAGAAGTGTTTTATTTTAAGAGCTGGTATTGCTTTCTGGAAAGCTACAAGGAAAAATGCAGCTCTCTCAGTACCCGGCTTGAAGACCATATTAATAACCCTAAGGAAAGATCCAGGGATTGATAACTAACAACATTTGAGATTTAACTCCCAAGAGCTTGCAGATCATGAATAATAAGAGCAAGGATAATGTAACTGAATTGCAAAATATTTAAAACATTTGAAATCCTTTAATTGGATTTCAGTTTATAACTGGCATCCAGGTGTGTGGATATGATTCAGTGGTTCATCACCCACTTCTGAGGGGGTAAAGTGGCAGATTTGAGATTGTTTTAGAACTTGGCTCCATAATTTAGGCTCCCCCTCAGTGCTGTACCGTGGGAGTGTTAAAGATGCCAACTTTAAGCTGTCAAATGTCTACCTACTGGATGAAAGCCACTCTGTCCATCAAGTCTGACCATCTGACCACTCTGACCATCTGTCCATTTTGTGATTGTGGAACATACTGGAACATCTTCAATATGCTAGTATTTAAATTCCTGTCGATATCTCTTGATAAGTACCTTTATCAGAGTCGGAATTCATTTCTCAACCAACACCGATATTAAAATCAATTGCTGTTCAGTTATCACCCTGCTGTAAGTGGGACAATCCCATGTTCAAACTGACAGCCATGTTCACCTACTTAACAGCATCTTTTGTTCTTGAAAGCAGCTCACTGTGTTGCTTTGGGATGTTTCTGAAAGATGTCAATAGAGCTGCATAAACATTTTTTTCCTTTCTGATCTGCTCTCAAATAACCTTAAGTTTCCCAGGACATCCATTCAGTAAGTCTCTCGTCGTTGATAGTGCTGCAGCCTATGTTGGTTCTACAAAACAGATGTTCTCAAGTGGGATACATTAGTCATACAAAATCCAAGCCATAATTACAGATATAATTACCTTAATTTACAGCTGGGAACAAAAACCTTTTGGAAAGCCTGCCAAACATGAAATGCACTGGGGAGCAGTAAGAGGTGGTTGGAGGCACGTGTAACTGGAGATGCTGGAATCTTGCACAAAACACAGAGTGATGGAGAAACTCAGTGGGTCAGGCAGCAACTGTGAAGGGAATGAACAGACAACATTTCTAGTCAGTACCCTTCTTGAAGGATCTCAACCTGAAACGTTGTCTGTCTATTCCTTTCACAGATGCTGCCTGACCTGCTGAGTTCCACCAACAATTGACTTTGAATTGTGAACAGAGATAGGGTGGCAGATATATTTGAAAACATTCATTGCATTTCTGAATTTCCTAAACTGAATAAGCTTCAAAATGCAAGGTGAAAGATAATATTCAATTCCCGGACTTCTGAGTCCGAGTTCCTGGACGACCATCTCAAAGCAAATGAATGGTGGAAAATAACTGAGGCATAATTGAAATTAACATCAGATAGTTGCAAACCACAAAGGAGAATATTAAACATGTTATTAAAATGATGAGGGTACAATATCTGGCACAAGAGACTGCAGATGCAGGAGTCTGTGACACAAAATGTCGACAGTCCATTTAATTCATGGCATGAAACATCACCTGTACATTTCCCTCCAGAGATGCTGCTTAATCTGCGGAGTTTTCTAGCAACTGTCTATTTTTTTCCCCATGGATATCATACCTGCCATTTTATGTACCATTCAGCCAAAATTAAATTTCTATTCCTGCTTCACTTTTTTGACAGCAACAGTACTTTTCCATTTACGGTGCAGATATCAATTCACATTAGTTGTTCGACATGAATTATAATTGCCTACTGTATTACTTTTTCACAAAATTAGGGAGGAACAAGAAATGTTGTACATGTCAGAAACACTCCCACCTGTGAATGAACAGTGAGGGTGGTAGAGGCAAATCAACTAGCAATATTCAGAAGGGAAATTGTTAAATATATAAAGGAGCAACATTTTCAAACTATGGGGATAGAATTGAGCAACATATTTAATAGATTAATAAATGAGCCATCACAGACACAGTAATCTGTATAGCTTTTTCCTGCATTATAACATTATAATTGAGAGGGTGCAAGTACCTTTGTGTTCAATCTGGTGATTATCCTGTATATAATATGGACCTGGTTATCAATCTGTAACACTTTCGAGTTATTGGCTGTAATCAGTCGTCATGTGTACAACATGCATTTAGTTATCAGCTGAAAAAATGCATCTGATGATAGATTATATTATTTGGATATTATTTATCTGTATATAGTATGCATCTAGCTATCAGTTGTCCTGTATGTAATATATATCTAGTTATTGGTTATCTTGGGTATAAGCAGAAGAGATAGATTGTTATCTTGAACATAATGCTCCCATTTCTGAGCATGGTTTGTTGCAGAGACCTTCAATGGGATGTCCCCAAATGTACAGTGTAAGTTCCTCCCCACGTCCCTCTCGCTCTCTAGCTCCAGTGACAGACCACGGACAGCTAGGGCACAGTGTGTGTTATATACCAGTGTCTGTAATAAAACATGTAGTGAAGACCACGCGTGTTTGGAAGTCATTACATGTACAGGCTACAGTTATACTGAAGGTAATAGGGAGTGGTTAGTAATGGTGAGGTCACTATGTAAAAGGGGCATGCACTGATCTACATCCTTCCCCTCGGAAACAAAGTATTATGGCAGTGACAGTGCGACCACGACTCATACGCTAGAAACACCCTCCGCGCGTACACCGGCAAGAAACAGTTAACACATTCACGCAAACTCCCCGTAACGTACAGGCGGCTTGACCAACCGGCCGGAGCAGGTGCGCAGCGGCCAGTTCTCCAGTGCGGAGTTCAGCACCTTCGCTGCATCCTGGAACTTTCGCCACATCACCAGCAGCCCCGAGTACCCGCAGAGCAACGGCCTTGCTGAGCGCGCCGTTCGCAGTGCTAAGGAGTTGCTGGAGCATTGCAGACTTTCGCGGTCGGACTTTTACCTGGCCATCCTCAACCTCCGCAATATTTCCCGCGACCCTGCCCTGGGCTCGCCTGCTCAGCGGCTCATGTCCCGCATCACACGCCCTCCAATCCCTGTCTCCCAGCGATCTCTGCAGCCCGCGGTCCTCAGCCCTGCCACCGTCCAGGAGCGTTTTGCCCAGAAACAGGCCATTCAGAAGCGCTCCCACGACAAGTCCTGTCGTCCCCTTCCGCGTCTCTTCCCGAATCAGGTGGTCCGGATGCGGTCCCGCTCCGGCCACTACCGGCTAGCCGTGGTCGTCGGCTGTGCGGACTCTCCTCGGTCCTACCTCATTGACTACGAGGGTACCATCTACCGCCGCACCCGCCAGCATCTGCTCCTGGTTAACGAGCCCGCTCCACCCCCTGTTGCCCCTTTTGCCCCTCCGGTTCCTTCCTCTCTGCCCTCCACTCCTCACATGCCCAGGTCTCTGCCGTCTCAGCTCTGTGTGCCTAGTTCTCCCCCAGCTCCTCCCAGTCCGCCTTCCCCTTCCTCGCCCGCTCCCGTTTCTCCCGCTTCACCTCCCCGCTCTCCTCGTCCTCCCTCTCCCGCAAGCTCTCCTGCCCGTTCCCCTGTTGCCGCCCCGGTTCTCGTCCCTGCTCTTCCTGCGGAGGGAGGGGAGGGTGGGCTGCGCACCCGCTCCGGCCGGTTGGTCAAGCCGCCTGTACGTTACGGGGAGTTTGCGTGAATGTGTTAACTGTTTCTTGCCGTTGTACGCGCGGAGGGTATTTCTAGCGTATGAGTCGTGGTCGCACTGTCACTGCCATAATACTTTGTTTCCGAGGGGAAGGATGTAGATCAGTGCATGCCACTTTTACATAGTGACCTCACCATTACTAACCACTCCCTATTACCTTCAGTATAACTGTAGCCTCCCCACGTCCCTCTCGCTCTCTAGCTCCAGTGACAGACCACGGACAGCTAGGGCACAGTGTGTGTTATATACCAGTGTCTGAAATAAAACATGTAGTGAAGACCACGCGTGTTTGGAAGTCATTACAGTATCCAACTGGGAAAGAAGGACACTTTTTATGAGCTCCCTTCTTTTGGACAGAATTTGGAATGACTATGTGGGGAAAGGAATTAGTAAACAAAAATATGTTGTGCGTACTATTGAGAGCAAGTTTTAAACAGAGAGATCACAGTTGGTAGCAGATTCTGCCTGAGAGGTGCACTTGCCTACCACTTGCTGAAATGAAATGTTGCATCTTCCTACTCTGGTAGCATTGCCAATCAAAGTGGAAACTAATGGTAGCATTTGGAGAGGATCCATAAATATCTGGGCTGCTTGGCATGTTAGTAAGATTTTTTTCCATTCTCTGGGGACGCTGCTATAAAGCACAGAGCTTATGCAAGCAGATTAAGCTCCAGTTGCATCGTAATAATTATATATTACACTCATTCCATCAATGAAGTACAACAGTTTAATTAGATTTATGCACAGTGTTCCCAAGAGGAACATTCTAAAACATCACTCAGAAACATAAATATATAAACAAGTACACAAATGTGAAATACCCACTGGACCCATTTATAGTATTTAACAGGAGAGTTTAAAGCAAAGTTTGCAAGCCTGGGTCTGTCCGCGGCTGCCCAGCCAGCAGCTGTCTGTCTTTTCATCTTTTTTTTTATTTTTAGTTAGTTAAAGTGTTTTTGTTTCTGGAGTTCTAGACTTTTTTAGGTGGGGGGGGAGGGGGAAACTACCTTTCAGGGTCCCTACCTGGTCGGAGAGGCAGCTTTTCTCCGGGCTGCAGTTTCGACCCGTCCTCGCGGCCTACCAGCGGGCCTGGAGTGGTGTTTCCTGACGGGGACCGCCCAGAACCACGGCTTTGGCAGCGGCACAGCACTGGAGCGCTATCGTGGAGCGGGCGATGCCTTGCCTGGGTCGCCGCGCTGGAGCTCCGGTGAGCTGAAGACCGCCGATAACAACATCGCGGAGCTGCGGGTCTGAGGAACGGCCAGCTGCAGGCAGCGGTGCTGACTTTACACCGGGAGCCTGGGATCTCGCGACGAGATCGCCAGTTGTGGAGCTCCAACCGGCGCGGTCTTGTTGGCTTTGGAAGCCGCGGCCTCCAGTACGGAAGCGGCCGTTCCAGGTGTCCCAAGCCGCTGTGAGGATTCTCCCGACGCCGGAGCACCATCACCCGGCGAGAACGGCCAGGAACATCGGGCCTCCGTAGAGGCAACTGTGGAGGCCTCAATTGGCTCGACTATGGGTGAACTGGGGTTGGGGACTGGACTTTGTGCCTTCCCTCATGGTGGGAGCCATTGTGGGGGGATGTTCTTTATGTTTAAATCTCTTATTAATGTTATGTCTGTATTCTTTCTTTATGTGCTGCATTGGCAAGAAGCATTTCACTACACCTAGGTGTATGTGATCAATAAATAACCTTTGAACCTTTGAACCTTTGAAGCCATTTTGGAAATAACAAATATCCAAGAGGGGATCACTCAAAAATATCCAGGAGTCACTAGCTTAATATGGTACAGAGGAAGACCATTTGGCCCATGACAGCACTCAATTGAGAAATCCCATTAGTCCCACTGCCCATCTTATTTCCCTGAAATTATTCTCTCTCAAATGCCCTTTGATTCTATGGTCACATATCCATACCTAAGGGGCAACTAATACATCTTTTGGACACAGGAAATAACTCAGCTGGTATCCACAGTTTGCTGGATAACATGAAATCCTATGCAAACAACAATGAGGTAGAGCTCGGAGCAAAATTCCTGCATCTTAAATGCAGAAGCATCTTTTGCTGCTCTGCTGTGTCACGGTTATTTGCGGACTGATCTATAACATAGAAATAGTCACACACAGAATAATTAAAAGCCATAACTGTGTCACAATAGACTGACTGATAACCACGAGAGAGCAAAATGGACTGAAGAATCCATACCCAGTGAAGTTGCATATAGAATAATCACAAGAGAGTGGGTCACTCATACAGAAAATTATAGTCATATGTTGAATAGCCTATAACCAGGAAAGAGCTATATACAGAAGAACTAATAACCAGGGATGGTTTTGGAGGCAGGATCACATGATGTGATCATGTATTGAGTAACCTTAACTGAGAGATACACTGTAGATAGTGATCGTCAGAATCACTAAGCGGTTAATTAATAGTCGGGTGAGTGCCACTGACACTAAATAGTCAACCAGTGTGATAATGCATGACAGTTTAAATTGCACTAGACAGTGCATAATCTAATCCTGGATAAGGAGAAATGGAAGAACAAATGGAAGAACAAGAATACAGAAGAGGAAGGAATAGACTATATGAGCTCTCCATCTGCTTTGTTATTCAATAAGAGCATAAAAGATCCTTTGACACACCCTCTTTCCTTCTTTATCTTGACATCTTGTTGGTTCAAAGATTGATACAAAAAGCTGGAGTAACTTAGCGGGTCAGGCTCATAGAGTCCAAAAAAACAATGTGCTTGAACACAGCAGACCAGGCAGCACCTGTAGAGGGATAGATCCCAAAGTCTGAAGAAGGTTCCCAACCTGAAACATTGTTGCCCATTTCTCTCCACATTTCCCCGCCAAACTTGCTGAGTTCAGCCAGCACATTGTTTTTTGCTCAAGATTCCAGTATCTATGATCGCTTGTGTATGTAATGATCGAGCCCATGATCTGCATGTTTAGTTTATAGATACAATGTGGAAACAGGTCCTTCAGCCCATCGAGTCCGCGCCGACCAGCGATCACCCATACACCCACACGCTTCTATCATACACACTAGGGCAATTTACAGAGGCCATCTTTCGAATGGGGAGGAAACCAGAGCATCCGGAGAAAACCCATGTGGACGCAGGGAAAACATAAACTCCACACAGACAGTATCCATAGTCAGGATTGAACCCGGATCTCTGGTGCTGTAAGACCACAACTGTACTGCTGTGCCCCGTTGCATGCTATCAAAGTTCATAGAGTACATGGTAAATGATCCACATGGATTGAAATTAACAATTGAAGAAGATGATGATAGATGGAAAGTGTTCTGCCCAACATAATCAATACTCCCCCATCAAGATTTTATCCCTCCCCCTTTTCCAGCATTCTCCTCCCAACTACAATCAGTGTGAAGAAGGGTCCCAACCCAAAACATTACCTGTCTATGTCCTCCAGAGATGATGCCTGACCTGCTGAGTTACTCCAGCACTTTGTGTTCTGAGGCTGTTCCCTTTTCAGTGACGTGAGAAAGATGGAGAAGGATGTCAGCGAGCACAGAGCACCATCCCTCAGACTGGCAGTAAAAGCATTACCATTGCTGGTGACGTGAAGCAATGTGGGTAGATAACAAATAAAAGAGATTCATTATCTTCAGGGATACTTGGACAAATTGCATTGATCGAATGAGATACAGCAGACAGATTTTAACGTGGATAAACATTAGCTCATGCTTAAAGGGATGTATTACTTCCTGGCTTCGGGACTCTGAACATGTTTAAAATGAGATTCATATAGGTAAAGAAAGGAATATATTATATTTATTTTGAACTTTTACATCTTCGGCATATTCTAATGTGCTTCAAAGCCAATTTTCAAAATGTAATTAATTTGAGCATATATATTGATTTGTAGGCGAGCACAGTGGCCAACTTTGTGGACAGCAAGGCCCCACAAGTAAGTGTAAGATTACAGAATGAAACAATTGTTACAGCACAAATTGACATCATTCAGCCTATTGAATTTATTATGTGTCAGATGAAGTTTAATGTGGATGTTTTTATAGGAAAAATTAGAAAAAGCAATATAGAAAAATGTATTCAAAAAGGAACTGCAGATGCTGGAAGATCGAAGGTACACAAAATTGCTGGAGAAACTCAGCGGGTGCAGCAGCATCTATGGAGCGAAGGAAATAGGCGACGTTTCGGGCCGAAACCCTTCTTCAGACTGATGGGGGGGTGGGGGGGGAGAAAGAAGGAAAAGGGGAGGAGGAGGAGCCCGAGGGCGGGCGGATGGGAGGGTGGGAGGAGACAGCTAGAGGGTTGAGGAAGGGGAGGAGACAGCAAGGACTAGCAAAATTGGGAGAATTCAATGTTAATGCCATCCGGACGCAAGGTCCCCAGACGGAATATGAGGTGCTGTTCCTCCAATTTCCGCTGTTGCTCACGCTGGCAATGGAGGAGACCCAGGACAGAGAGGTCGGATTGGGAATGGGAGGGGGAGTTGAAGTGCTGAGCCACCGGGAGGTCAGGTTGGTTATTGCGGACTGAGCGGAGGTGTTCGGCGAAACGATCGCCCAACCTCCGCTTAGTCTCGCCGATGTAAATCAGCTGACATCTAGAGCAGCGGATGCAGTAGATGAGGTTGGAGGAGATACAGGTGAACCTTTGTCGCACCTGGAACGACTGCTTGGGTCCTTGAATGGAGTCGAGGGGGGAGGTGAAGGGACAGGTGTTGCATTTCTTGCGGTTGCAACGGAAAGTGCCCGGGGAGGGGGTGGTGCGGGAGGGAAGGGAAGAATTGACGAGGGAGTTGCGGAGGGAGCGGTCTTTGCGGAAGGCAGACATGGGGGGAGATGGGAAGATGTGGCGAGTGGTGGGATCACGTTGGAGGTGGCGGAAATAGCGGAGGATTATGTGTTGTATTTGCCGGCTGGTGGGGTGAAAGGTGAGGACCAGAGGGACTGCCCTTGTTGCGAGTGCGGGGATGGGGAGAGAGAGCAGTGTTACGGGGTATGGATGAGACCCTGGTGTGAGCTTCATCTATGGTGGCGGAGGGGAATCCCCGTTCCCTGAAGAACGAGGACATTTCCGATGCCCTGGTATGGAATGTCTCATCCTGGGAACAGATGCGGCATAGGCGGAGGAATTGGGAGTAGGGGATGGAGTCTTTACAGGGGGCAGGGTGGGAAGACGTGTAGTCCAGGTAGCCATGTGAGTCAGTGGGTTTGTAATGTATGTCGGTCAGGAGTCTGTCCCCTGCGATGGAGATGGTGAGGTCAAGGAATGGTAGGGAAGTGTCGGAAATCGTCCAGGTGTATTGGAGTGCCGGATGGAAGTTGGTGGTGAAGTGGATGAAGTCAGTCAGTTGTGTGTAGGTGCAGGAGGTGGCCCCAAAGCAGTCGTCAATGTAACGGAGGTAGAGGTCGGGGATGGGGCCCTGGTACGTCTCGAACAAGGTTGCTCTATACCCAGTGGCTGGGTATAGAGCAACCTATACCCAGCCACTGACACTCTCCTCCGCTTAGCGGAGTTGGTCCTCACGCTCAACAACTTTACATTTGACTCCTCCCATTTCCTCCAAACACAAGGCGTAGCTATGGGCACACGCATGGGCCCCAGCTACGCCTGCCTCTTTGTCGGGTACGTTGAACAATCCTTGTTCGAGACGTACCAGGGCCCCATCCCCGACCTCTACCTCCGTTACATTGACGACTGCTTTGGGGCCACCTCCTGCACCTACACACAACTGACTGACTTCATCCACTTCACCACCAACTTCCATCCGGCACTCCAATACACCTGGACGATTTCCGACACTTCCCTACCATTCCTTGACCTCACCATCGCAGGGGAGAGACTCCTGACCGACATACATTACAAACCCACTGACTCACATGGCTATCTGGACTACACATCTTCCCACCCTGCCCCCTGTAAAGACTCCATCCCCTACTCCCAATTCCTCCGCATACGCCGCATCTGTTCCCAGGATGAGACATTCCATACCAGGGCATCGGAAATGTCCTCGTTCTTCAGGGAACGGGGATTCCCTTCCGCCACCATAGATGAAGCTCACACCAGGGTCTCATCCATACCCCGTAACACTGCTCTCTCTCCCCATCCCCGCACTCGCAACAAGGGCAGAGTCCCTCTGGTCCTCACCTTTCACCCCACCAGCCGGCAAATACAACACATAATCCTCCGCCATTTCCGCCACCTCCAACGTGACCCCACCACTCGCCACATCTTCCCATCTCCCCCCATGTCTGCCTTCCGCAAAGACCGCTCCCTCCGCAACTCCCTCGTCAATTCTTCCCTTCCCTCCCGCACCACCCCCTCCCCGGGCACTTTCCGTTGCAACCGCAAGAAATGCAACACCTGTCCCTTCACCTCCCCCCTCGACTCCATTCAAGGACCCAAGCAGTCGTTCCAGGTGCGACAAAGGTTCACCTGTATCTCCTCCAACCTCATCTACTGCATCCGCTGCTCTAGATGTCAGCTGATTTACATCGGCGAGACTAAGCGGAGGTTGGGCGATCGTTTCGCCGAACACCTCCGCTCAGTCCGCAATAACCAACCTGACCTCCCGGTGGCTCAGCACTTCTACTCCCCCTCCCATTCCCAATCCGACCTCTCTGTCCTGGGTCTCCTCCATTGCCAGAGTGAGCAACAGCGGAAATTGGAGGAACAGCACCTCATATTCTGTCTGGGGACCTTGCGTCCGGATGGCATTAACATTGAATTCTCCCAATTTTGCTAGTCCTTGCTGTCTCCTCCCCTTCCTCAACCCTCTAGCTGTCTCCTCCCACCCTCCCATCCGCCCGCCTTCGGGCTCCTCCTCCTCCCCTTTTCCTTCCTTCTCCCCCCCCACCCCCCATCAGTCTGAAGAAGGGTTTCGGCCCGAAACGTCACCTATTTCCTTCGCTCCATAGATGCTGCTGCACCCGCTGAGTTTCTCCAGCAATTTTGTGTACCATAGAATAATGTATACTTTTCTCAACAGCGGCGCTGTTGAACGGCTGCGGCTCGCCTGCAGTCCGTCTGTTTTTACTTTTTTGTTGTTGTTTTTTTGTCCTGTTTAGTTACATTTTTGGTTATTAGGTTGTGTTATGTGTTGGGGGGAGGGGCTGAAACATGGTTTTCTGTCTCTCCCTTCGGGGGAATGCGACTCTTTCTGTCGTATCCCCCCTTCTCTGCCTCCGTCTGTGCTGAGACCTAATGGCGGAGCTGGCGGCCTCCAACCTGCGACCGACCTCGAGGCTCCGGAGGCAGAGCCAGCCAGGACTCACCAATGCGAGGCTGGCCCTCTTCGAACTGTGGCGGCGTTCGGGCGCTCCAGTGGCAGCGGCACGACTCGGGGCTGGGACGGCGCTCCGGTGAGGGTGGCCTGGCGCGGGGCTGAGGCGGTGTTCCGGTGGCTGTGGCGGCCCGGCGCGGGGCTGTGACGGCGCTCCTGTGGCTGTGGCGGCTCGGCGCGGGGATGAGACGGTGCTCCGGTAGCTGAGGCGGCATTCTGGCGGCGGCGACCTGAATCCGGGGCTCGGTCGCGGGCCAGTGGACGACATCGTCGGGAGCTCGTGGGTCACAGGCTGGTGCCTGTTTTCCGGAGCTCCCGCGGCGACAGCTGCGTCCGCTGGACTGGAGGGCGGCAGCTTCGACCACCCCGGGCCGCGGAGCTTGAACCGGCCCGTTCGCGGAGCTCGGTGAGCCGTGGGACTGACTTACCATCGCCCGGTGAGGTATCGCCTCAGCGCAGAGGGAGAAGAGGAGGGAAGAGACAATAACCCTAAGATTTTTGCCTCCATCACAGTGAGGAGGTGCTTGGTGAACTCTCTGTGGTGGATGTTAATTTGTGTTTATTGTGTGTTTTGTTGTTTATTATTACATGTATGGCTGCAGGCAACGACATTTCGTTCAGACCGAAAGGTCTGAATGACAAATAAAGGATCTAAGTCTAAGTCTAAGTCTAAAAAGTGTGTAAATGTAGAGGGAACTGGGGTATGTCATTGATAGTGGTTGAGCTGAGAAAATAAAATACTGAGTATAAAATCAAGGATGTCCTGGTGAACCTTTAGTAAATATGGATGCTGGAATATGGTGTTCAAGTTTGATCACCTCTTTAAGAGGATGTGAAGATATTACAGAGGCCCAGAAAAGATTTACAAGAATGAATGCCAGGATTAGGACTACACCTACGAGAATGGATTGAGATACTGGGGCTGTTTTCATTGGAGAAGGTGGAGGGGAGATTTGATAGAAGCATAGAAGGTCGGGCTACATTGTGGCATAGTGATGGAGTTGCTGAATTATGGCGCCAGAGACCTGGGTTCAGAGTTTGTACGTTCTCCCTATGATCAAGTGGGTTTTCACTGGGTGTTCCAGTTTTCTCCCATATTCCAAAGACGTGCAGGTTTATAAGTTAGTTGGCTTCTGTAAATTGCCCCTAGTGTGTAGGATAGAACTAGTGCGTAAGGGTGATCGTTGGTTGGCGGGGACTCGGTGTTTCCATGCCGTGTCCCAAAACTAAACTATACTAAACTAAACATATAAAATGAAGAGGGGTCAGTACAGAGTGGAGAGTAGAAAGTTGTTCCCTTTGGGTTCAAGACTAGGGGACAGATTTATAAAGAGAAAGAAGTGTGACATGAGAAGGAACATTTTCACTCAATGTTTGGTTGGTCTCTGGAATGTACAGCCTTCAGATATGGTCAAGTAAGGTTCAATTCAAGAGGGATAAATATATATATGGTGAGGAAAATGTTGCAAAGTTCCAAAGATAAGGTTTGAGTGGCATTAGTTAGCTCCTCTGGATGAGAACCAGTGCAATCACCATGGGTTGAATGGCCTCCTTCTGTGCAATAACCTTCCTTGATTCTCTTACCCTTAGCCTTTGGATGCCTATCTGATTGAATGGCCAAGTAATCTGCTTCAGTGAAGTTGATTGACTACTAAATATTAGTGGGGGAATGGAGTTGCTTTGCAAAATGGCGTTGACTTGATGGGCCAAATGGCTTCCTTCTCTATTGCAAGGAAATATGCAAAGTTGGCCAGATGTTGATGGGAAATACCTTGTTCTTCTTTGAATAGACCCGTGGGATCATTTGTGAACAGTGACTCTCCAATTTAACAATAACTGAGGGTACTGTCAACAGTGCAACACCTCCATACTGCAAAAATCCTTGCGAGGGGTTTATAAGGCCTGATGACTTATCAGGGGTGTGAGTCTTAACCAAGTCCCCTCCAACCTCCAGTTGCATTTTGAAACAGGATAATCCTTTCCCATACACATTTCCTTTAAAGGAGTAACCAACAAAAACTAAGAGGGAATGATCCTCTGACCCCAACCAACAGTAGGAAGACCATATCCTGAAGAGTAATGTACAGGGTACAGAATCATGACAGCAGCTAGTTCAGAGCCTTTTCGAAGTATTGTCAAATATTTTAATTAATATTTGTTGAGAAGTGAGCAAGGATTACAAAAATGATAACAGAATTACTGGATCATTTCCCCAAAGAAGGCAAAGAAAGAAATTCCATTGCATTTGTATAAATTTGGTGGTAAAATGGGTGGAAAATCTTTAAGAAAATAAACAGACATGTGGTCTGGGGGGAACGAGATTAATGACTCAAATGGTTTTTTGCGTACTCCACACTTCCTTATTTTGCCTCTGCGTTTTCAAGTTTCGGAGGAAGATTAAGAAACTGGTGAGTCTGTTGAGATTTGACACATGATTGTTTAGAGTGTTCAGAGATCAACGCATCCCCAAAATCCACAGTGGTTTACCATACCGCCGTGTAAATAAATATGTTGCTTATACATAATGACTTTCGTGATCTCAGGACTCAGCAAAGCTCTTTGAAAGTAACTTTTAAAATTTGTATTCAATGCTGCAGCAGCCGATTTGTACATAGCAGGCTCCCACAAAAAGCAATGCGATCGGATTATGTTTTTGTGATGTTATCAGAGATAAATATTAGTCTGGAAATACAGAATAATGATCTTCTTCAAAATGGTGCCATGACATTTTTTTATGTCCAGCTGAAGGCAGTTTCATTTTTCTTGGCACAATGGGTATGACTGAACCTCTTGTCTGTGACAGATCTGCTGATTGTTCTATATTTCACTTCCTCATGGCTGATTCAGGTCTAGGAGTTTGGCAGCAAACAACAGATGCCTTGTTATGTGGATGGCAAGCATTTACATCAGCTCCTGAACATTTCGGTCTTCCTGCAGGAAGAGCTTTGTTTATTTTAGCCTTTGGCTGGAAGGAAATTAAATCCAGAATGCTTTCCAAGTGATGCAATGATAAAAGAGGGGGCAACAATGACAAATTGTGGAAATAGGTCTGGAATATGCAATTCAGACTACTGTTTATGTTCATGAGGAGGGAAATTGAGAGAATGGGATGATTTGCACAAAGTATCTGTTCGTCCTGTTCCTGTGCATTATGAAGGATCAGAGCATATCTCTCAGAAACAGCCCAGTTATTCAATATGAAGAGCAAGACTACCGTAGAAGCACATAGCAAATTCCCCAAACACAACAGTTAGGTAAAAGGCCAGCAAAGCTGTTTTGGAATAGACATTGACCAGGGAGATTCCCTGGTTACTGACTGGCAGCCAAATGAAGCCTCAATATAACATGCAACATAAAGGATAAAACCTCTGTCAGCATTAGTGCTTGCTCCACTGTGCTGGGTAGGCAGATGCGTGGTATCTCGATGGGAATGACTGACAATTATTAATAATAATCAATAATTATTAGGCATTATTTATCTGTTGAATGACTTCTGGTATCTGTCAACACGACAATGTAGAGTCCAGCAAAAAAAAAACCTGCATCAGATTTATGATTGCATCAAGGGATCACCATTGTGCTTCTTGCAGAGTTAATATTTGTGGAAAGATTTGTAAATAGAACTGGGTGTATTGATATGGTAACTATGAGAGAGGTGTGGAAGAAAAGTAGGATCAGGAGGGGAGACGGGTAAAGGGATAAGGAAACAGGGGTGTGGAAATGAGAGATAAATGTCCAAGGCACTAATCAAAGTCAAGGGACTAAAATATTCTACATTAAAACAAAGGAGAATTTCCTGCAACTCTGCACTGCTCTCAAAGTAAACCTGCAGAGTCTTTCAATATCCATTATATGTTTACATAGAATTGTACTCACATTCCCATAGACCCAACAGTTTAAAAGTTTGTTTCACAGCAGAGTTCTCAGTAGCACAGTGTACAGGTGGCTGCCTCATACCTGCAGTAACCCCAGATTCAATCCTGGCTTTAGACTTTACTTTCGAGATACAGCATGGAAACAGTCCCTTCGGCTCACTGAGTCCACGCCGAACCAGCGATCAATCTGTACACTAGCACTATCCTATACACTAGGGATAAATCACAATTTACAGAAGACAATTACAACCTGTACGTCTCTGGAATCTAGGAGGAAACCGGAGCACCCGGAAAAAACCCACGCGGTCACAGGGAGAACGTAAAACTCCGTACAGACAGCACTAATGGTCGGGTTCAAACCTGGTTCTCTGTCGCTGTAAGGCAGCAACTCTGCCACTGTGCCACTGGGCCGCCCCACTGTGACATCCAGTGTAGTCTGTGTTTGCACACCCTTCCTCTGACCTCTTAGTTTTCTTTGGGTGTTCTCGTGTCCTCCCATATCCCAAAGTCCCGCTGGTTAATTGACTCCTGTAAATTATCCTCAGTGTTGGTGGCCGTTGGGAGAATCACAGAGGAGTTGATGCGCATATGAGAGAGAATATGTTACAAGGAAATGTGGGCAAATACCATTAATGGGAATATTCAGAGAGCCAACGCTGATTTAATCAACTGAATGGCCTCCTTCCATGTCATAAGGAAATACGAAAATAAGATAAAACTCTCCCTGTTATCATTGAACCATACGGCACAGTGGGATTATTTAGCTCATTAAGCCGACTCTGTGAAAAACTTCAACACACCAGTTCTCTTTCCTTGTAGCCATGCAGATTTTAAATATTCACATTTATATGCTCTACTCTTTTGAAAATTACTATTGAATCTGTTTCCATTGCCCGTTCAGGCAGTGAATTTCAGCTCATAACAACGGTATATAAGACAATTCTCCAGTCTCTTCTCTTTTCCTTCCCAATAATCATAAATCTTTTTACTATTCGATAACTAATCCTCTTGCCAGTGGAAAGACCCTTGGTTTCTCCCAGGCTAAAGAGTAAAATAAACAAAGCTCTTCCTGCAGGAAGACAAATGTTCAGGAGATGAGGTAAAGGGTTGCCATGCATGTAACAAGGTTCTGAACACCTCCAATTTAGTTTATCCCCTCTCCCCTCTTTAAACGAGCAGGCAGAGTGTTGCCATACAGGCTCCCAACAATTTTAAATACTATAATAATTTCTGGGTTCTATACCATATCTATATTTTATTGCAGTTCCTATTGGTTTGAGGGTGAACCTCTATAAATTAATACGATTAATATATTGGGAACAGACTTACATTTTTTGGTGTTATTTTTAAACTGTTCTCTGGTTAATTGGTTTATTGATCAGACTCCCTCTGCTGTTCCTTCTGTAATGGTTAAAAAGTGCTGATCTTTAGGAACAGCTGGCTTCCTGCAGTCCCACTGCACCAGAGGCAGAAACAGAGAGAGAGGGAGAGGGAGAGGGTGAATGAATCAGAGAGAGGGGAGATAAAGAGACGGATAGAGAGAGGAAAATATAGATTAAAAAGATAGAAAGTGAAATTGTGGGATACAAGAAGATAAGGAGATAGACAAGCAAGCACCAGAAGGGGGAGGAGATTGAAAGAGAGGGGGTAGACGGGGTAAAGGGTTCGAGGGAAAGAAAGTGGGAGAGTGGCGTGGAAGCAGACCCTTTAGAAAGGAACAGGGAGAGAAAGAGAGTGTGTGTGGGAGAGAGAGGGGGAGCGAGTCTCACCAAATCCTCCCATCTCCTCACGGCTTCCTGCTCGGATTTGCTGCATTTTTTCCCCGGCGGAGGCGAGATGGAGACTCCGGGTGCACGAAGCTGCCCAAAGTGCTGAGATGCTGCTTTCTCCCGGCGCTTTGCAGGCGATGTTGTGGGGGACATGGAGCCCAAGGCTTTACTGACGGTGATGGTACTCAGTCTGCGCTGCAGCATCGCCTTCAAACTCCTGAGCGGTGAGTTCGGGGAAGATGCACAGCTCCCGGCACATGTAACGCTGTGTTTCTTTACATCTGAGATCAAATCCTGGATTCCGAAAAAACTTTTTATTCTGATATTCTGAGAGTTATTGGATCGGAGCTAAGTACATTTTCAGGCCAGAACTTGTCCGAGCTTGCACCCAATTTACTCTCGGCGTCGCCACAACCAATCACTAGATATTTAGCTTTTAAAAAGGAAAGAGAAAGTTCGTATTGTTCGCAAATTAACGTTTTTGGGTGATTAGAATTACCACAGTGTTTAATTAAAAAAACGCGAAAGCTATTGAGAACTCCGCGAATTGGTGACATAATATAATTTTCGCTGTACTACTTCTGGAAACTAAAATGTTTAATGTGATTGAGCATATTGAATTTTCTGGATGGTGGGGGGGGTAATTACAGAATATAGTGAGTTCAGCTTCTGTAACATAGTCATTCTCCATTCATCTGCCGCCGGTCAGCTGGGAGCGAAAACCAGTCGATATCACTTGGTGTAACAGCAATCCGATTTAATCCCATGGATGATGGATGATGGGTGATGTCAAGACATGGCGGAGTGAAGGCAGTCTTATTGGATATTGCTATCTATCTCCCCCTCTCCCCCCATCTCTCTCCCCCACTCTCTCTCTCTCTCTACCTCTATCTCTCTATCATCCATTCCTACCCCAGCCTTCCTGACAGCTGCCATGAGTGACGTGTTACAGTTACCAGATAAACTATAACACAGCAGAATGTATTTTACTGAGCTTTCCAAAATTAAGAAAGATTTAAACATAGAAAATCAAGAAATAAGAAAGATCTACAGATGCTGGTTTTTACCAAAGGGAAGACACAAATTGCTGGATTCACTCAGCGGGTCAGGCAGCATCTCTGGAGAAAATGTATGAAACATTTCTGGCTGGGACACTACTTCAGCCCACTTTTCTTTATAGAAAATAGAGTTGCCAGTGGGATGATATCCATTGAGTACTGCAGTATGGTATGATTTGGAGTACCTGAAAATGTGGCTGTGTTTTTCTCTATTTGGATGCTGCCCGACCCCTTGAGTATTTCCAAACATTTTCTGTTCTCTTACAGATTCATGGTTAATGGCAAAACGACCCAGGATGGCTTGCGGAAAAACTATTTAATGTGTGGTCAGGATTTGGGGTATATTGCCAGATAATTTGGAGCACAAAGATTTCACGATAGTCCTGAAAGGAACTGAATAAATGTTTAAGGGAGAAACATTGCAAGTGAAAGAGTGGGTTAGTGAAACGGATTGAATATAACTTTGAGGAGCTGATAGACCTCCTGTAATATCTGTGGGAAAAGAAACATTTCAGGTTGAAGACCCTTGATCAGAACTGGGAAGGAGACAAAACAAGCTTGTTAAACAGCAGGAGGGCGAGGGAACGGAATGGCTCCAGGGTGGCCATGGGGATAAGATGGAAACAAGGTTATCTGATTAATGAATGAATGGAAACTGTCGGAGAGGTGAACATAGATGGCACAGTGGCCTGGTAGATCTTCTGGGGAGAAAGCAGGAACGGGGTACGGATTTTGGATGATCAGCCATGATCATATTGAATGTCTGTGCTGGGTCAAAGGGCCAAATCGCCTACTTCTGCACCTATTTTCTATGTTTCTACCTCACAGTGCCAGAGACCCTGGTTTAATCCTGACCTCGGGTGCTATCTGTACGGTGATCGCACGTTCTCCCTGGGTTTCTTCAGGTGATCTGGATTTATCCCACACCCTAAGGACATGCAGCTTTGTAGGTTAATTGCCCCTCGTAGTAGGGAGTTGATGAGGAAGTTGGATAACATGGAACTAGTGTGGACAGATGATCGATGGTCAGCGTGGACTCGGTGGGCCAAAGGGCCTGTTTCCATGCTGTATCTTTCAATCAATCAATGGACAAACAGGGAGCAAGATACCCCCCCAGCAAGAAAGGCTGTGCATGTCCTTCACTCCGAGAGGAAGCATAAAGGGGGGAAAAAAGCATACAATCTGAGCCAACATCATAGAAGAACGACTGATACAGATGGAGAAATCAAGTTACCTGAAGTTGTAGACGTCAGTAATGAGTCCAGAACCCTGCCACGTGACCAGGCAGAAGATGAGGTGCTGTTCCTTGAGCTTCAATTGGGACTCGTTGTAACACTGCGGGAGGCCAGAGACTGATAGATCAGAGTGGAATGGAGACCTCTTGTATGCTATATCATTCTATTAAACTATATAACGATCATAGACTCAACTTTTGTTTCCATGAGTGTAGATCATTATGCTGTGAGCAAATTGAGATGTTTTAAAATGACTAGAAGATTTGCAGAAGTATCTCGACCCAAAACGTCACCTATTCGTTCGCTCCATAGATGCTGCCTCACCTGCTGAGTTACTCCAGAATTTTTGTCTACAGACGATTTGACAGCGGGTAAATTGGTTATTGTCTTTGGTGACAGAGTCCAAGGTGAATCAGCCTAAATCCTGATCGAGCGTGTATACAAGTGGTCAGAAAGCACTTCTTCATACAAAGGAACTGGAAATTTTAAACTATTTCTTCATAATAAGTTGTTGAGCCTGAATGAAATATCAGTAATCAAAATTATAGTCTTTTGGTAGGCAACGGTTGTGGAATCCTATTTATCCCTGGAACTTGATTGTTTTTGCCCCAGTTGTGATGAGAAATGGCAGATACTTTAATTGTGATCTTCCAGAGTGCCACCTGGTTTAGCAATTGTGTGTTAGAGTAGTGAATCACAAATATAACTTTGTTATTAAAGATCAGTGAGAGAGAGAGACCAGGATATTACACATCCATTAGCCTCATATAAGTTGTGGAGACGTTTTTGATTCAGAATTACAGTGATTTAGCTCATTGAGACCAATTTTATGTTCATAAGTGATAGGAGCAGAAATAGGCCATTCGGCCCATCAAGTTTACTCCGTCATTCAATCATGGCTGATCTAATTCACCCTCCTAACCCCATTCTTCTGAGTTGTTCCCATAACTCTGCCACAGAAGGTAGTTGAGGCCAGTTCATTGGCTATATTTAAGAGGGAGTTAGATGTGGCCCTTGTGGCTAAAGGGATCAGGGGGTATGGAGAGAAGACATGTACAGGATACTGAGTTGGATGATCAGCCATGATCATATTGAATGGCGGTGCAGGCTCGAAGGGCCGAATGGCCTACTCCTGCACCTATTTTCTATGTTTCTATGTTTCTAACCCCTGACACCCATACTAATCAAGAATCTATCTATCTCTGCCTTAAAAATATCCATTGATGTCCTCCACAGCCTTCTGTGGCAATGAATTCCAATTCAATTTAGGTGATGTACAATAAACATAATTGATTTTTTTTGGGGGGTTGGGGGGATATAAGTAAATAAGTAGACACAGGAAATCCAATGGAAGGCATTTGATATGTTTCCACCCTGCAGATTGGTGAAAGTTATTAAGGTTCTTGGGAAATGATGGAAATGAATGATTATGATTATTTTTTAAGCAGTAGAAGACAGAGTGTAGGGATAATGGGTAACTCCACAATGTGGGAAGAAATAAATCACTCTGCCTCATTTATGAGGAGGCCTCAATTATTATATCTATTTTTGATTTGTAATATAGTAAAAAGGCAAATAGTTACATTTATTATAACACAATGGTTGGTGGTTGGGCAGAGCTGGGAACATAACATTACATGAAGGCTGATCAATTAATTGGCAAAGTGGCAGATTGATGTCAATGTAGATAATGGTGAGGTAATCCATTTTGGGCAGAAGAAAAATGAGCTCAGCATTATTCAAATAGTGAAAATCGTTAATACAGAAGATACAGTAGTTACTTGTGAATATTAATGAACTGGATAACAGTGATGTTGACATGATCAGTAAGTTTGCAGTTGACACTAAAATGTGTTGTAGAGGACAGTAAAGAATATTAAGAAGAGAGTTAGATTTAGCTCTTGGGGCTAATGGAATCAAGGGATATGGGGGAAAAAGTAGGAACGAGGTACTGATTTTGGATGATCAGCCATGATCATATTGAATGGCCGTGCTGGCTCGAAGGGCCGAATGGCCTACTCCTGTATATATTTTCTATGTTATCTAAGATTATAACATGATCTAGATGAACTGGCAGATAGAATTTAACTTGGACAAGTGCGAGGTGTGAGGACAAGTACGACGTCTGGAACGCTTGCCTTCGTGGGGCAGGACGGTGAGTATAGGACATCATGATGAAACTGGATAAGTTGTTGGTGAGACCGCACTTGGAGTACTGTGTGCAGTTCTGGTCACCAACTATAGGAAGGATGTGCAAAACAAATCCTTGAATGTGTTACCAGATCTGGAGGTTTTGAGTATGGAGAGGCTGGAAAGATGCTATTTTTACCTAGAGTAAAGGACATTAAGGGGTGACTATATCCCTGATGCTGAGATGTGGAGCGCCGGCAAAAGAGGCTCTGTGAATTCACCTTGTCCATATAGACTGACTGTGGGCAGTGGGGGCTTGGAAATTAGATCAGCATGATCTAGTCCTCTTGTTGGGAACACTGGAGAACCCTTAGTCCAAAGAGAATTAATGACCTTGGCATAAGGTCACCGAATGAACTAATGAAGCACAAAAACGTGTAGCGAAGAATTAGTTTATCAGAATGATGATAGCACATTTATATAAGATGAGAAAGATCTGCCACACATACCAAGTCCTGGTTAGATGACAACAGTTCTGAGCATCACACCCTAGAAAGGTTAAGCTAGCTTTGGAATGCATGAGTAATTGCTAGAGTGTTTAACGTGTTAGACCATATGGAGACTTTACATCAATTCGAATGGTGTTCCAGGGCTACGGAAAATGATTTAAGTTTTCCAAGTTATAAAAGTAATGTTTTAGGAAGTTTTAGGAACTTTCTGTTGCAGTGGTGGAATCTAGGAAAAGTCGATATAACCATAAACTCAGACTTCGACCATTCATGAGTCTCCCCTTTGTGTTCTTGCATGACCTCTTACTTGATTTGTATCACACATCCCAGTAATATGCAGTAATCTGTCAGCCTCTGCAGTTACTTGCTTGTCTCTAGTTCCAATACAACATTGGAACTCTAACCACAGTAACTATCTCACACATCTTGGTTAATGGTCTTATCCCTGAAGGGGGCTGTTCTAAGCACCATCAGCTATGGGAGGTCAATGCCAGGAATTCAGCCCCAGGGGTCAAAATGTGGTCATACAAATAACTTAATAAGTGCGGTCATGTTCATCGATTTTATTTAATTTTTTATTCATTTCCAGGAAATAAGACACAGGAGCAGAATTAGGTTATTAGGCCCATTGCGTATCAAGGCTAATCTATTTTTGCCACTCAACCCCATTTTCCTGCCTTCTCCACGTAACCTTTGATGCCCTTACTAATTACCAACCAGTCAATCCAGTGACTTGGCCTCCACAGCCATCTGTGGCAATGAATTCCACTGATTCACCACCCTCTGGCTAAAGAAATTTCTCCTCATCTCCATTCTAAAGATGTCTATTTACTCTGGTCTCAGACTCTCCCACCATTGGAAATATCCTCTCCACATCTACTCTATCTCGGCCTTTCAGTATTTGGTAGGTTTCAATTAAATTCCCGGAGATGACTGGGCTGAGATACTGCCATGAGGAACTCCTATAGTGTTGAGCTGGGATAATTGATCTCCTACAGCCACAACCTGCTTGTTTTGTGCAAGTTATAACTCCAACCATTGAAATGTTTTCTTCTTGACTTTAATATTATCAGAGCTGCTTCATGCTACAGTTAAAGGACCATACACTTTGCTACACTGCATTCCATTTGCCACTCAATTTCCCCTCACCTCATCAGTTCAGAGCATTGGCCCATGTTTGGTCCAAGGTTTGACCAATTCTTCAACTGTTTGAAGGTAATGTAAACAATTCCTTGCATCACTTTACTGATTATTGACTCACAAAACAATCCCATGCTCCCACTCATTTTCCCTGCTCTCTCGTTGACTCCAAATCCCATTCTGGGGACAATTTACAGTGGCCAATTAACCCACCATCTTGTCGTTCTTTGGGACATGGGAAGAAATTGGAGTGCCCAGAGGAAATCCATAAAATTACGGGGAGAATGTGCAAATTGCACGCAGACATCACCGGAGACCAGGATTGAACCTGGGTGACTGGAGCAGTGAAGGAGCAGAACTTCCAGCTCTTCCCAAAAGTTTTTCTTGGTGATTTTCACCAGGGGATCAACATTTAAGGTAGGACATTAGGAGGTAATCAGGATGAGGTTTTCGTGCCCATGTTTAACCCGATACCATAAGGTTTCTTTGGGTTATGGAGCACTGAGAAATCCTCACATCCATTTGTATTGCCTGTAATTTAGCCGGCACCAGTACTTCTGCTCATGGTGAGAAGCATTATGGAATGGGAATTAGGATTGGATTCTTTGAAAGCAAAGCTTCATCAGTTCTACTCTGACTGGTCAGTTCTACTCTGGCGGTGCAGGCTCGAAGGGATGAATGGCCTACACCTGCACCTATTTTCTATGTTTCTAAGTTTCTATGACTGTAAAATTAGCTATTTTCGTGCCCTGCCCCCTTCCACTTCCTCATTCTCGGTTTCTCCACAATTATCAGCAAGGTCCAGGCTTGTGTGGCTGTGTGTTCATGCAGATTAAGGGGGGGATGAAAATGAATAAGAATTGTTTTGCTCTGTGCAGCAAAGTTCCTCCAGAGTTGTCCTCACAGTGATAGCAATGTTTGAGGACACCTACTGTAAGTTCTTTGCTCTGTTGATGGCAGAAAGGTTTTCATAGGAGAGGTGATGATGCCAGGCAGCAGAATGATCAGCATCTGCGACCAGTTTTGAACCGCGCTCAAAAACCAGAGTAGAATGCAGCAAAATAGAGGTCACGTTGTTTGAAACTGGCCTGACCCATCCTCTGTTCCTTTCACCTTTGGAACCGACTACCTGGAGATGCTGGGAATGTGATTCAGAGGAGCTGGGGCACAGACCACGAACCAGGTGGAGCACACAGCCAAGGTGAAGCAGAATCTGGAAATGAGGCAACAGTGTTTTCTTTGGATTCCGTGAGAGGATCTTGTCACCTGGTGGGACATGCTTTTGATGTTCCTGTGCATGCTGTAGATGTGGCCCATATCCCGCCTCTGCCCTTGGCCATCAATAAGGGCATCTTCCATTTCATTTGAACATCCAGATCATGGATCATATTCACAGGGATGCCATGTACAAATCTACAAGCGCATTCAACATAGCCCTCATCACTTGTGTCTGTGTCAAGCTGTATGTAAACACTGTGTACACAGAGTCAATGTCATTTGCACAAGTACGGTGATGTACAGGTACATGAAATTCTTGCTGCTCCAGTGGAGTGAAGGATGAGACTGGCCAAGTTACTGTAGAACATTATTTTCACTTGGACCATGACACAAACAACTTTGACCACATCAACATGCCAACTGTCTGCACAGAAGGTCCTGCAGCAGAACACAGCAGATCCTATCACATGGTTCTCTGAGCAAATCATCAAATCACAAGAGGAATGCTACATTGCAAATGCTTCCAAAATCTTGCTTGGCTGGTGACAAGAAGGGGCTATCCTGTCAGAGCATACTGACTAGTTGCAACACAGCCTGGTTCGGTAATTTGAATGCCCAAGAACAAAAGAGGTTACAGTAAGTGGTAGCCTGGTCCATCATGGACGTTGATCTCTCCAATAGGGAATCTACAGAGAGCACTGCCTCCAAAAGGCAGCTAATATCATCAAAGACCCACACCTGACCACACTTTCATCTCGCTGCTACCAGGGAGAAGGTACTGGAGCCTGAGAACCATGACCAACAGTTTCAAGAACTGCTCTTTCCCAATACCATCAGACTCTTGAACCCTACACAACACTAACCAGAAACCTACCACAACAATGATCCACTATGGACTTTGTTTAGGTTGCGCGACGTACATCAGTTCATACTATTATGGCCTGCTTACCAAGCATAAGGATTGATTATTGTATTGTTATTTGTTGTGTTGTTGCATTAACGTGTATGTAAAGCCACAACAAGTCAGAATTGTTCTGTTGCTGGTGCATATGAGAATTAAGTACTCTTGAGACCCTTCAAGCACAGAGTGCCAGTCCCACTGTACACTGGAGTCAAGGTTGCTACAGTATGCATGAGACAATTGTCCACCTCCTCATGGACTGAAAGTCATAGAGTCTTACAGCATGGAAACAGGCCCATCAGCCCAACTTGCCCACACCGACCAGTATGTCCCACCTGCACTAGTCCCACCTACCTGTGTTTGGCCAATATCACTCTAAACCTGTCCTACTCATGAACCTGTCTAAATGTACCTGCTTCAACTCGTTCCATACACCCACCACCCTTTATGTGAAAAAGTTACCCCTCGGGTTCCTAGTAAATCTTTTCCCCCCCCTCACCTTTGTCCTATGGTTTTCGATTCCTCTACTCTGGACAAGAGACTCTGTGCATCTACCTGATCTATTCCTCTCATAATTTTATACACCACTACAAGATCACACCACATCCTTCTGCGCTACAAGGAATAGAGTTCGAGCCTACTCAACCTCTCCCTTAAGCTCAGACCCTCAAATTCTGGCACTATCCTCGTAAATCTTCTCTGTACCCTTTCCATGTTGACAACATCAAGGGAAGCTGTGCAGTTGAATGCTGGAGTCAGAGAAATATGGTTAGGACCAGACAAGATTTGGACGTGGATATTGATCCGTTATTTTGATATGGGCCTATAAACTGTGTTAAAGTTTGCAGACAAACTTAAAACATCTCTGTAATTAAATTTCCAGACTTGATGCCATTGCCAGGAGTTTATGATGAAATAACAGAATGGACTTAATTGCAGTGGATGAAATCGTGTCTTATGTTTGAGGTAGATTATTTAAGGCGGCACGCTGATGCAGAGATAGTTGCCACCTTACAACACCAGAGACCCGGGTTCAATCCTGACTGTGGGCACTGTTTGTACGGAATTTGTACGTTCTCCCTGTGATCGCGTGGGTTTACCCCGGGTGCTCCATTTTCCACCCACACTCTAAAGATGTACAGGTTTGTAGGTTAATTGGCTTTGGTAAAGATTGTAAATTGTCCCTGGTGTGCAGGATAGTGTTAGAATGTAGGGATCGCTGGTCAGCATGAACTCGGTGGGCCGAAGGGCCTGTTTCTGCGCTGTACCTCGCTAAGCTCTAAATTTGGGGGATTAAAGTAACAATTTTATTTGGGGAGAATAAATAAGTGGATGAAAAGCAGAGGGATATGAGGCTTTGGATTTTCAACAGATTATATGCAGCATTTGGCATGCCATAATTAAAACTATTGGAACTCTGAAATGTTGAAGTGAAAATATCAAAATGTGCATCCATACCAAATCATATGGTTACAGATAGAAGATCATATGCATTTAGGGATATCACAATATTGATTGAAAGATAAATATCTTTGGCCCATGTCGACCATCAATTACCTAGTCACACTAGTTCTGTTATCCCAATTTTTAATATATTCTCCACACACTGGTGGCATTTTACAAAGGCCAGTTAACCTATAAACCTACCTTTGATTTAAACCAGCAACGGCAGTTATTTCTTACACAACCTATAAACCCTGGGATATTGGGAGGAAACCGGAGCACCTGGAGGAAACCCATCCGGTCGTAGGGATACGTGCAAACTCCACACAGATAGCTCAGTAGCGGAAGGAATCAGAGGGTATACTGCAGATTCACTGCGCCGCTGTGAGAAATGTAAAGCAAGATTCTTTTTTTGTTTCACTCAACGAGATTGTGGAGTTTCTTTTAGATGTGTTTACCTTTATGACAGATTGGTTAAAAATCAAATTCTCTTATGATTTAGATGCAGAAATATAGGGCTGAAAGCATGAGAATTGTACAATTCTAGACTAAAGAGACAATATTGAAGAATAGCTTGATACGATTAGGATACTGTTTGTGTGGAGGTGAATGCATGTTAATTTGACTGAACATTTTGTGTTGCGATTTCTGAGCATGTCTGTCATATTTAGATCTCATCCTCTTTGAAGTAGATAAAGCTTTAATAGAATGGAGTGCGTACCTTGTTGCCCCTTGGTGGCACTGTACTCAGAATGAAAGACTTTTAAAACATTAGACCATTTGCTAATGGGCAGAGCCACCAACAGGTGAACATTGGCACTGCAACCATGCACAAATATTCCTGAAGGCAACATCTATGGGAAGAGAAACAGAGAGCGGCACGGTGGCGCAGCGGTAGAGTTGCTGCCTTAAAGTGCCAGAGATCCGGGTTCGATCCTAACTATGGGTACTGTGTGTACAGAATTTATTCGTTCTCCCTGTGACCACGTGGGTTTTCCCCTGGTGTTACCGTTTCCTCACACACTCCAAAGACGTACAGGTTTGTAGGTTAATTGGCTTCGGTAAAGATTGTAAACTGTCACGAGTGTGTGTAAGATAGTGTTAGTGTACGGGGATTGCTAGTCAGTGCAGACTCAGTGGGCCGAAGGGCCTGTTTCCACACAGTATCTCTAAACTAAACTAAGAGTAAAGGGCCTATCCCACTTTCACGACCTAATTCACGACCTCTGCCGAGTTGGCCCTTGTCTCATACTCACAACATGGTCGTCACGAGGTCGTAGGGGGTCGTAGGTAAGTCGTGATGCTAGTCGTAGGTGCTCGTGGCATCAAGTAGGTCGGGGTGTTTTTTCAACATGATGAAAAATGTCCACGAGTAAAAAAGGTCGTAAATTAGGTCGTGAAAGTGGGACAGGCCCTTCAGGTCGAAGATTCTTTGTTTTATGTGGCATGACCTGCAGAGTATTTCCAGCATTGTCTGTTTTCATTTTAGATTTCCAGCATCTGCAGTTTTTGTTTGATTTTCAAATTTCTGAAGACGTCAGCCTGGAGTCATCTGAACCACTGGCCAGGAGTTACATGGGATTGGGAAGGCACTGAATTCATTTTGGTAGTGGGGGATGTGCAGTAACTGAGCTCCAGGGCTTGGTACATTTCTACATATGTTAGGAAATGTATCAATAAGTGCATTATTTTGAAAAATAAAAAGGAATTAAAACAGATGTTTCCTATTTCTCCACCCAGTAACTTCCCAATTCAAAGAAAGGATTCGAACGCTGGCTCTAAACTGAAGAATAATATTTCCCTAAACAAGTAGTTGAACATACCTCCATGTGTATCCAACACCTCTCCAAGTTGAGAAGATGGGCAGGAAGAAAGAGGTTTAATTTCTGGTTCGAATAGAGTCATTGAATCATATAGCATGGACGCAGGTTCTTTAGCCCAACGTGCCCATGCCAACCAATCCATTCTCTTTATGATCAGTCACATTTAATACAACTTTGCCACAACAGGCCTCCTTTCTGTTTCATCAGATGCATCAAAGAGCGAAATTGGTCAGAAAGGATCCAAAATCATTAAGACATTTGCCTGGATTTTACAGCAGTGCAACTAATGAAGATGTTCTTTCACAGCTCCATTGACCTGGGTTCAATCCTGACCTTGGGTGCTGCATGTGTGGAGTTTGCACTCTTCCCCTGTGCCTGCATTGGTTTCCCCCAGCTGTGGCTGTTTTCTCCCACCTCAAAGAAAAAATGTGTGTCTTGGATTAATTGTCCTCTGTAAAATGCCCAGACATGCGGATGAGAGGAAGAATCTGGGGGGAATTGATGGGAATGTGGAGAGAAGAAAGTGGGATCAGTGTTGGGTTTGTGTAAATAGGTGCTAGATGATCATTGTGGACTAGGTGGGCAGAGGTGTCTATTTCTGTGCTTATCCCTGTCTGTTTAAGTAGGGATACAATTGATTATTTGTTTAAGTTCAGAAGAACTGCACGTTCTAAAAAAGGGAAGCAACCAGTCTTCTGAAGGTTGGTCAACACATTTTGATTAATCATCTTTCCGTGAGCTGCTTTGGAAATTGCAAATTTGATGAAATTGCTCCATAAATGCAAGTTGTTATTTGGCCGACTTTAACTGACTCTTTTTTCTCTGCGCAGGTCAGACAGTGTGTCGCAGGGGAGTTGAGCGACCATGTTACAAAATTGCCTACTATAAAGATGCGTCACGCAGGTTGGGGTTCAAAGAGGCGGAACATGCATGTCAAAGCGATGGCGGGGTCCTGCTCAGCATTGAGTCCGTAAATGAGCAGCAGCTCGTTGAGAAGCTGATCCAAGGCTTGTCTGCATGGTGATGGAGATTTCTGGATTGGACTCTCGCGGCGAGTGAATGGCAGCGAGACTTCAGCAGATTGTCCAAGCCTGTACCAGTGGCTGGATGGGAGCGATGCAACGTTTAGGTGGGCATCCTTCTACTGTTCATGGTAGATACAGCAAATATTGCAGTTATTATCAACCTTGTCAATGCTGTTATGCTATGTTCCACCATGTTTAGTTTAGTTTTGTTTGGAGATGCAACATGCAAACAGGCCCTTCGGCACACCGAGTCCACACAGGCCACCATTTACCCGGTCCCACTAGTTCAATTTTATCCCACTTTCTCACTCCCAACACATTACGGGCAATTTACAGAGGCCAATTAACCTTCAAATGTGCACGTCTTTGGGATATGGGAGGAAACTGGAGCACCCGGAGGAAACCTACAGTCTCACAGGGTAAACGTGCAAACTCTGCACAGACAGCAGCTGAGGGCAGGATCAAACACAGGTATCTGGTGCTGTGAGGCAGCAGTTCTACCAGCTGCACCACTGTGCCGCCCATTTGCAAGCATATTATGTTCTTTATTCGTTCTTGGGAGAGAAGGGCCTGTCCCACGAGCATGCGACTGCATGCGGCAAGCGCGACCTAACGTGATCGCTTGAGCCGTACGGCCTCGCGGGGCCGGTTCCACTTCGATCGCCGGAGCCGTATGGAGTTGTGCGGAGCTGGTCCCAACATCGCACGGGGCTCCGAAAACCTGACACTGTCCGAAAATTCTGCGCGACAATGGCCTGCCGGCCCGCAGCCGCAATTAAGGCCGTATGCACCGCCTCGACGGGCATACGCAGCGTCTTGACGGCATACGCCTAGCGCGAACTTCCTGCGGACTTCGCTCGAACTTCACGTCAACTCGTACGGGATCACTCGACCTCCGCGTGCCCCCCGCTTCTGGTTTGGTCGCGCTTGCCACAAGCAGTCACATGCTCGTGGGACAGCTCCTTAAGTGTCTCTGGCAGTGCCAGCATTTATTGCACATTCCCAGTTACCCTTGGAGCACCAAGGCAAATTCCTTGTATGTGAATACTTGGCCAATAAACTTACTTACTGAGAAGTTGGTGGTGGGTCTTAAACTGAGTGGTTCTTGGCTGAACATTGCAATTATAGCTGGCTCTCACATTCGGTTCTCTTCAGTCTCTGTGTTTTGCTCGCTCGCTCACTGAGTCCGTCTTGTGATGGTGGGCAAGTATAGGTCTGAGCATTTAATTATTCTACCTAAGAACTACGAAACAAGTCATCATAACACAACATAAAGTAAGCCCAGCTCCCACTGTCATTAGACCCAGGAACTGTTTGACTGGGATTTAGAATCAGAGAGGAGAAGATAGAAACCGTGTGCTCTCAATCTAAGATGACATTCCCATTGTTGCCCATTGTCAAATTGCCATTAGTTGACAACTGTTGCTTCTTTCAGGAACTGGTATGTGGACGAGCCATCGTGTGGCAGTGAAGTGTGTGTCGTGATGTATCACCAACCCTCTGCATCTTCCGGCATGGGAGGCCCGTACTTGTATCAATGGAATGACGATCGATGCAACATGAAAAACAACTTCATCTGCAAGTATGCACCAGGTAACCCTGCATGCTTCGGGAAAGGTTCGGCCAAGAGATCCGAATTCAGAGCTGCCTGTCTGTCCCAGGCTGTATGAGCAGCTAGCATGTTCATGTGTAGTTGCTGGCAAGAGAATCAGAGGTTCTTTCTCCTGCTCCAGTGTGACCAGATTTGGTACGCAGCGCTGGCCCAGCTCTGGAGGGAGATCAGGCCTGTGGTGGAAGAAGCTTAAGGAGGTTCTAGGGAGAGCGTTTTGTCTTTGGTGGTGGTTGGCACAAGAATTGGGCTGGGACAAGTGGAACCAGCCCTCTTCAATTTCTGGCATGGAGATGGGGAGATGAAACGACAGTGGTGGGAGGGGTAGGATCAGAGCTGGGAGTGTGACAGGACTGCTGGTTCCTCTCCAGATCACACACCATCCTGACTGATACATACTCCCAATCCTTCATCACAGACTAAGGAAGGGGTTGATCTCTGGGGAAAGGCTGAGGCTGAGCTTTGCTGTGCCTGGGAGCATCTCACAGTCAGCTGTAGAAGGGGCTAATCCAAGGTTCACAGAGGTTTGGGGTGGTTTTGATAGTGGGTGGCTGGACATTAGGGGCTGAGCTCTGGGGGTGGAGAGCCTTGGCTGGGAAAGGGATTTTCACCTGCTGATCTCTAATGCCAACTACATATATATTTTCAGTTCTGAGTTATCTGTATCACTGGCAAGGCTGGCATTTATTTCTCATCCCTAATTGCCCTTCAGTGAGTGGCGTTGGGCCAAACTTTAGATCCTCTGTAGTCCCACCGGTAAACATACTCCCACAGTTGACTTGGGAGGCCCAGGATTTAGACCGGTGATGATGAAGGTTTGGTAATGTAGTTCAGAATCAGAATGGTGTGTAATTTGGAGAGGAACCTGCAGGTGGTAGTGTTGCTATATACCTGCTGCTCCTGTCCTTCTCGGTCAATGAGTGTGCGGGTTTGTGAGGCACTGTTGGAATGGCCACAGCCCGTAACTGCGGTTTCCGTGTGTTTTTTGCTCCTAGTTCGAGTTTCTACAATTCCAAGTCCAACCCTGACTCCTTCCCTGAATCGGACCCTAGTTCCCTCTGGAGATAATGGATCTGATGCAGGTAAGAATCAATGTATTCACTGGCTGAGCAAAAAGGTTGGCAGGTGTGACTGTTTGAGGAACAAGGGAATGACATGGGGGCGAAAGGTTGTCAGGGGAGGAGGTGGGTGAGCTGACACCGTCCCTAATGGTGAAACGTTTTGTCTATGAATATGTTGATTGTAGGTATTGGGTCAAGGTTAATTATTGTCAGACACTAAGTGCTGGGGTGACTCAGTGGGCCAGGCAGCATCTCTGGAGAAAAGGAATAGGTGACATTTCGGGTCGCAAACCTTCTTCAATGGTTCTGAGTCTGAAGAAGGGTTCCGACCCAAATGTTAACATTTCTCCTGAGATGGATAGAGAGGGAAACAAAGAATCGGGGATGAATACATCCAGCTGTAATATTAACTTGTTTTTCTATTTTCATAGACACTCTATGAGCTGCTGGTTATTTCCAACATTGCCCTTTTAATTTCAGTTCTCTGCAAAAGCTCTGACTAACAGTATACCCTGTTTACTCGCTCTCTTGCCCTCATTAATTTACCAATACCTCCTCCACCTTCTCTGCAACGTTTAACTACCTGGACTGTTCTTGTGGGTTTTTTTTTTTCACATTTTCAGTTCTGATGCAGTATTAGTCTCTTGTTCCATAGATGCTGCCTGACCTGCTGAGTATTTCCAGCATTTCCAGTTTTATTTTGGATTTTCAAGCATCTGGAGTGTTTTGACTTTAGTACAATTTAGCAATCAACAAAGCAATAAGAGGGAGAAATCTTTCCAAACCTTTACATATGAAGTAATGAAAGAGAAAGGTTTGAGCAACAGTGCGAGAATGTTAATTTATTCACTGCGGGAATGGCAATTTAAAGAAGGGTTCTGAGCTGAAACGTCACCTATTCCTTTAGTAACGACCAGGTTCAGGAACAGCTTCTTCCCTACAGCCATCAGGCTATTAAACACTACAACCTCATATAAGCTCTGAACTACAATAGACTATTATTACTATTGCACTATTATTGTTTGTTTTTTGCGTGTGTGTGTACTGTGAGTATGTGTATATATACACTCTGAACTTTCTCTCGTAACCTACTATGTTTACATATTCTGTTGCCCTGCAGCAAGTAAGAATTTCATTGTTCTATCTGGGACATATGACAATAAAACACTCTTGAATCTTGACTTGACTCTTCTAAACCAACATCTGCAGTTCCTTCCTACACATGGTGGTTTATTAATTCCACAAACCTCTAAGCTGCACAGTAAACCCAGAGCATCGACTACCCTTTTCCAACCCCTCTGTATGTGTCAGTCAACTATACACCAGAGTACATGTTGCATTTAGCAAGCGGTAATATCCAGCTAATGCACAAAGGTGGCTAGGACTGTGGCAGGAAGTACAGCAGCCTTAAGAAGCAACCAACTTCCTCATCTTTAAATACTGAGCCCTAACTGAGCAAGGATAATGGAGAACCTACATTTATTTGCATTTAACATTGTTTCTAGATGAATCGGGATTTCCAGTTACTGAGGGCGAGAAGGATTCACCTGTAACTATTGGCAAATCAGAAGGTAACGATGGAAATACTGAGCAGCATGGGATGTAAATCATCCACCACTACATGCTCTAAATATGTGATACGATGGCATAACCTACTTTACTGGTTTTTTTAATGTGTACACACAGTATCTTACTGGGCTACAGGCTTCTGCCTCCTGTGTTTATTTCTGACCAATACCAAGCTGCACTAATCCCGTGAAGCCCCTATCAATGGAAGGTCTCACCAATCTGTGGTGGAAGTGACTCGTGGTCCACGGACATTTGTCATCATCTGTCCAGCTGTTCGTTTTTAAACACTTTTTCAATTAACAAGCCATTTCATCAATGCTGCTACTCCCTGCTATCGGAAAGTATTGACACTAAAATTGGGTTCATACCCTAAAATTGGGCGACAAAGACCAAAGGCATGGAATCCTGTTGCAGCACAGGTCCCCTCCTCAGCTAAAGATGCTGACTTTCATTGGACTTGAGTCTCCATCTCTGTTGGACTCACAGATGTAAACCCTGTCCCTATACCTCCTCACTCACTTCCATCTGAGGACCCCAGCAGTCCTTCCAGGTGAGACAGAGATACACGTGTGCCTCTTCTATCCTGAAATACTGCATCCAGTGTTCCCAATGTGGCTCACTGTACATCGGCAAGACCAAGAGTAGACTGCGCTCAGTCCGCCAAGGCCTACTGGATCTCCTGGTTGCTACCCATTTTAACTTCTCTTCCCATTCCCGTACAGACTTTTGCGTCCTGGATCTCCTCCACTGCCAGAGTGAGGCCAGTCACAAACTGGAGAATCACTTTGGGCAGCTTACAACCCAACGGTATTAACACAGATTTCTCCAATTTTAGGTAACCTCTCACAAACATCAACAACCCATTCCTTCCCAAACCACACCGTTCTTCCACATCCCACCTTCCCTCATGCCTAACCTGGCCCCCCACCTATTCACCCCCTCGCTGCCCTCTGGTTATAAAATCCGCAACTCTTCAAACCTGCCTCACACCTTCCTTTCTTATCTCTGGCCTCTTATCTCTGTTCCAAAATCCTCCTTGCCTATGTCAACCTATTATCTGCCATGCTTTGAACTGCCTCTCCCCTTTCCCAACTTTTTACACCCCCCCCACAAACAGTCTGAAGAAGGGTCTTAGCTGAAACATCACCTATCCATGCTCTCCAGAGATGGTGCCAGATCCGCTGAGTTACTCCAGCCTTTTGTGTCCTTCACTGCATATCCAGTTGCCTATTCAAATACCAGTACCGTTTCTGCATCCACCCTCACCCCTGCATCATGTTCCAGGCACAGCACTCTCTGTGTAAAAACACTAATGCCCCTTTCATCTTTTTTTCAAAATAAACTTCTTGCTGGGAGGAATTGGCCCACATTGAACTGTCGGCCCTCTTTGACTATCTGATGCCCTCCTATAACTCGTACATGCCCGGTCATGGTCAAAGGGTTTCATAACTGATTTGAATTATGTTTCAGCCTAAGCCCAAACCTGGAGATTGATTGTGGAATGTCGCAGGAATCCTGAATGTTTTTTTTGCTCCTTAACCTGAAATTCCTGAACATAGTTCAAGAGACCTTTTCAAAACCCTGTCCCTAGCTGAGCAGTTAGCTCAGCATTAGCCCCAAACCATCTTTCTAAAGCAATATTGAATGTTTCCTTTATTGGCTGAGGCAAGGTTGATAAGGGTGGAGAACAAATGCTGGATCGGTAAACAGTGACAGAAACCATGGCGTGTGTACTATGTAGAGTTGTGGTCGCCACATAAGAATAAAGAGGTGGTTGACCTGGAGAGGGAGCAGAGAAGGTTTAAAGGGACAATTGCAGCTGTTAGGAAAGACGGGGTGGGCTGGGGGTGGGGTTGGGTTGGGGTCCCTTGAGTTTGGATTGTGAAGCCTGAGGGGCAGATGTTAAATTATTTTAAGTAAATGGGAAGGACCTGTTTTCCCGAGCAAGGGTGATTCGTGGGATAATTGGAAGAAGGAATTTGTGGAAAATGAAATTTTTTTGTACAAAAGGAGGTGGGGATTCAGAACTCACTGCCTGGAAAAGCAGTCGAGATAGTGAACTTCACAATTAAAAAGTACACCGATTATACTGGAAGACCAGCAGGGCTGTGGGCCAGTTACTAGAGGGTGACGTTAGTTTGGGATAGTTTGGGCCAAGTGACTTCCCATGTGTACAAACATTTCTAAAGTTCACTTTCATTTTGAATATTTCAAGCAAGATACACATGCTCTACCCTGCTCACTAGGTTTCAAACTGTCAGGTTTACCTTTATAATTGGAGCATTTATTTTCTGCAGGCAATTCTCTCAACATCATCTACATTATCATCCCAACGATCCCCCTGCTCCTCTTGTTGCTGGTCTCCAGTGCAGTCTTTTGTTTCCGTTTCTTTGTGAGAAGGTAAGTTGGAAATGACAGGTGGCCCAGGCATTGGCAGACCACCACTCCACGGTGACAACCCGCCTAACGTCAGGGTGACGGACCCCTGATGTCATGGTGACTGACGCACCACCCAATGTCACAGTGACAGACCACCCAACCCGACAGTGATGGATCCATCTAATGTCATGGTGACAGACCCCCCCCCCTAACCCCGTGGTGATAGACCACCCAACCCTATGGTGGCGTAGCCCCCAACCCCACGATGATGGATCACCCAACATCACATTGACAACCCACCCCACCTCTCAGCATCAGACCACCCAATGTCACAGCAACAGACCACCCAATGTCACGGTGACGATCCACCCAACTCTGCAGTGACGGACACCCAACCCTACGATGATGGACCACCCAACCCCACCATGAGGGACAATCCAACATCAACATCGGTGTGAATTCACATTGCTTAATGCACTCACCACCCCAGCCCACTCACCACCCCAGCCCACTCACCACCCCAGCCCACTCACCACCCCAGCCCACTCACCACCCCAGCCCACTCACCACCCCAGCCACTCCCCCCCCCTCCTTTCCCACTGGGAGGGCAACTCAGAGTGAGAAAGGGAAATGTGATCCAAATTTGTCTCAGACTGGCTGGCAATTCAAGTTAATGATTTTATTTTAAGGAGGAAGGAACGAAGTGAAAATGTTGTGAAAGAGCACAGCTTCTGGATGGAGCCCGTCAGAACCCAGTCGCCAAACCTGGAGATCTACAACATCATCAGAAAGCAGTCAGAGGCAGACTTGACTGGAACTCACCCTCACATTAGCACTACATCCTTCCGCACCACTCCAGCTAATCGATGCTTGCACAGTCTCTCTGGAGAGTATGATAACGTCGACAGTCACTGCTCTGAGAGCGGCTTTGTGACTAATGATATTTATGAGTCTTGCAGTGACCAAGCATCAAGAAGCAGAGAATCAGGTTGGGTCGAAAACGGGATCTATGGCTACTAGGAGCCTGCAGGGTCCAGTTGTGAGGACCAGATTGTCCGGGGACCGTTTCCCCTCAAGGAGGTGACACATTACTCGCTGGACAAAATACTCTATTCCTTTTGCGACAGGACACAGAGGGAAACACCCAATGAAACAGGGACCATGAAAGGTGACGTGACAACCAGCAAAGTAAGACTATCTGTGAGCAATTGAACACGAGGGCTCCAACCCACCCGCACGTCAACAGCGCCCCAGGGCTGTTCCAGAGAGGCGGTTGAGTGTGAGCGAGGGAGATGTGGTCTCATGGTCTTATTCATGTCAGCATGTAAACACTTTCTCCTTTCGTCCCGAGCATATCACTGAATGTGTCCCCGCTCTCTCGGCAGGGAAAGCATGATTCAAGTCCACCTCCGCATATTGCCTGACACAATATCCACACAAAGTGCATATTAAAGTCCATCAATACAAATGTTGACCAGAGCTCTCTCTGAACTTTGTCCACCGTGCTAGAACTCTCGTTAAATACACAGAACCTCTTCTGGAGCACCTCAAGACTGACCTTCAACCTGTGAGAGGAAGTCACAGCATGTTGTTAATTCCTCCTGAACTGAAGTATTTTCCAGATTTTTGATCAAACTTGCAATGCCTGTTCCAGTTATAAATCATAGTCTTTGCCACTGCAAATGTGTCCGTGATTTCTGCAAACCCAATGCATTCTGCTCATATCTTGCCAAATAGAAAATTATTCTCAAAATCGGCTTGTCTAGAGTCATACAGATTGATTGTGGTGGAAGATCAAAATATCTTTGGATCTTCAGAGCTCAACTTTCTGACACATCGGACCAATTTGGCTGTGTGTAGTGGGCACTTGCCCATAGACTCTGTTGGTTATGTTCTGCAGGTTATTGTAATCATCACTGCATCGTGCACAGGGCTTGAATGAGCCAGATCACCAGCACTGTGTCTCCTTAACCAGTTACTGAAGGATCACGAATGAGCAGCACAAAGACTGAAAGTGTAAATGTAAGAATATTTGATTCGGTCAAATCAGATACTTTTAAAATATTTTTGTGGGATATATATATTCCATATATGGCCATCATATAATGATGCCCTTCTTCAAACTGTCCTTGAGAAAGTGATGATGAACTGCTGCCTTCATTTTCGTAGTCTGTGTGGTGAATTTCACTGCAGTTTTCCGCAACTGTGTGGCTTGCTAGGTAATTTCAGAGCAGATATTGATCAGGAATCATATATAGGCCAGACCATATAAGGAAGATGGGTATCTTTCCTAGTCTTCAGCGAACCATATGGGCTTTTATGACCCTTCAGTGGTCTAGTACTTACCCTGAATGACTTTATCTACTAATTCCACATCCTTCTATTAATTAAATTCAAGTTCTCCAGGTGCCGATCCGCATCCAAGCCTTCCGATTATCAGCCCAGTAATTTAAAACGAAAGCACCAAACACTGAAAATAAAAGAAGGATAAGGGCAAGACAATGTGAAGAAAAAACACCAGAAGAAAAAGTAAAGCAATTTCTTTTTTTAAATTTAAGAAAAATCTCCATTGATAATTAGTATCTGAAAGAATGGGACTCCATACAGGATTGTCAATGCCAAGTGAACCAGATATCACATTTTGCACAATGAATATTAGACTGGGGCAGACAAATCCTAACTTCCTATGGCAAGTTTAATTTGTATCTATATAATCACACAGTGCAGTAAATATGAAGTGTGTAGTCTGAGATATTATTTTTGAACAATTTATGCTGAAATAATGCACCTCTTTAACACACACTTTTCACAATCACAATCAATTTAATACTTTGGCAGACAAAAATGCTGGAGAAACTCAGCGGGTGAGGCAGCATCTATGGAGCGAAGGAAATAGGCAACGTTTCGGGCCGAAACCCTTCTTCCGAAACATCTGCTGAGTTTCTCCAGCATTTTTGTCTACCTTCGATTTTCCAGCATCTGCAGATCCTTCTTAAACACAATAATGCTTTATTAGCCAAGTATGTTTTGCATCATACGAGGAATTCCACATGCCAAGTCAGTCATACAAATAAGCAATGGGAGAAACACATTTTAACATAAACATCCATCACAGTAACTCCTCCACATTCCTCACTGTGATGGAAGGAGAAATATAATAGTTCAATCTCTTCCCTTTGTTCTCCCGCGGCCGGGGGGCCTCGAGCCCTCCGTTTAGGAGATGATCTTGACTCCCCTAGCCGGCGGCGGGCCCTCTGCGTCGAGGCGATCAGCTCCTGCATCGGTGGGATGCCAGCTCCCCCGTGCCAGATGATCGAACCCCGTGTAGGGGCTGGTCAAACCTTCCGCAACGTTGGATCTCCCAACATCCACGGCCTCTCCCGAGACTGCAAGCTCCCAATGTAAAGTCCGCAGGCCGCGGTTGGAGCGATCCCAGGCAAGTGATCGACTCCAATGTAAGTCCACGCCCCACAGTGAGGCCCAAGGTCAGTCCGAGGAGACCTCCAGCTCCAGCTCCATCGATGGTAGGCCGCAGAGCGACCGGAGAATGCGATCCGAATATTAATCGCATCTCCGGCAAGGTAAGAAACTGGAAAAAAAAGTTTCCCCCTCCCCCTCCCCCTCCCCCTCCCCCCACATAAAACAAACCGGAGAAAATTTACACAAACTTTTAACACGCACTAAAAATAAAAAGACGAAAAATCAAACAGACTGTTGGCGGGGCCTGCCAATCGTGCGGCGCCCCTGGTGGTGGCATGTAACAGTACATGTGTATTCACTGGACATTGTTTAACTCGTGCAAAGATATTGGTGATGACTGTTAACCACATTCTTACCTTTACAGAAAAATTCACAAATTCTTTAACAGACTATGAAGTGATCAGATTGCATGCTTTATAATGTGAATACTGTATTGTTGTGAATTGCAAGCTTTGTATCACCATCAGACTTTGTACTGTACAGATATAGGTAATGAACGGTTTGAGATGTGCATATGATATGATTTGGTTTTGTTCCAATGATGTACAACGTGATCATTTTCTGATTGGGCTGTTTATTCACAAAGTCACCTTAATGTGATCATCAAAATTAGAAAACTCAACTGTATGTTTTTAATGAACTTTACCAGATCTTGGCATCATCACCAAAGTCAGCACTGATTGCCCATCCCCAATGACCATTGAGAAGATGGTGGGTGTGCCACCTTCTTGAATCACTGCGGTGTTTCTGGTAATAGTTCTCCCATCAGGCAGTTCCAAGATTAAATCCGGTGAAATGAAGGACCAGCAATATACATCCAAGTTAAGCTGGTATGTGATTTGAAGTGGAACCTGCATGGGGTGGGGCGCTTGTGGGCTTGATGTTGTTGTGCTTTAAGGTTGTATAAGTCTTGGATAGGGAGATGCAAGAAGCTGCAGTCTATTTTGCAGATGGTTGGTTCTGTAGCCACTGTGTGTTAACGGTGGAGGGAATAAATGTGTAAGGTGGTCAGGCGCTGGTAAAATGAGATGCTTTGTCATGGGCAGTGACAAGTTTCTTGCAAGTTGTTGGTACTACACTTATCCTCCACATTGAAGGTATTCCTTCATGCTCCTGATTTGTGCCTTGTAGATGATGGAAAGATATTGAGGGGTCAAGAGCCAAGTAACTCTGTTGATATCCTGTGGTTGGTTAGAGACTGGCTGTTATCATGGTGGGTACCTCTGGAGGTAGCCATGTTGTGTCACCTATTCAGCATTTCTGGCTGAAAAATACTGTGACTGTTTCATCCTTGTATTTAGCGCTCAAATACTGGGTACCACCATCACTGAGGATAGGGACGTTTGCACAGCCTTCTCCGCCATCGGCTGCTTAATTGCTCACCACTGTTCATGACGAGAGAGACAAGGGACCTGCAGGTGATGGAATCTTGATAAAATGCTGAGTGCTGGAGGAACTCAGCAAACCAGGCAGCATCTGTGGAGGAAAAGGGCAAATGACATTTCAGGTCGGGACCCCTCTTCAGGCATTCACAACTAG